>NC_137740.1:30865597-31058097 GCF_963264785.1 Psittacula echo | reverse complement strand
GATACCTAGTTAAGGTTTGAGTTGGAGCTTGCCTATTAATGGATTGCAGTCCACCAACAACATTTATAAAAATAAAGATGGTTTTGCTGTGAACTTTATAGAGCTGGAGCTCTATATACTTCACAGAATTTACTTTAAATCTTTGTTGTTTCTATAATAGTCTTTAGAGGCAAAGACAATCTATGTTAAACACACATACAGGTATTTGGTGAGAAATGGTTTTGTTTGAAACTGAAAAAATATCACAAATTAAAATCTTTGAAGATATCTTGAGTAATTAAATTCCTATGCCTACGTGATCTATTTTTTAACAATTTATAAGTTTTTAAGTAATTAAAATGTGTATGTCCTTTGTAACATTATGTTATCAAGTGTATTTGAAGAAGTAAAAGCTTTCAAACTTGCAGCTATTCTAATCGGGGAAATTTATTTACTGTGTTTCATATGCCAGGAAGTGTAGAGTACTTTTGGTTGTCTCTAATGCTAGATATATAATACTTAATAAGTTCATCACAGTAAATGCAGCATCAATGAACTGGTGTTCTACAGTGATGTTGATATCACCACTATACAGCTAGAGAAACAACAGCTGTAAATTTAGAGGATCCTTAGTGACACAAGTATAACTGAGAGATGAATTTGGTCCTGCATTGATATAACAGGTTACATCATTGGCTGTAGCTGCTCAGCACTGTACTGAATATGGATGTCAGCTATTTGCCATCAGCCTAGTGCATTTTTAGTAAATTCTGTTTTCTTAGTGATCACTTACCAAATGATTTCTCTTCACTTCTTTTGCTTGAGGAAGAACGTAGTCTGTCCTGTATGTTACGACTTTCCAACTCTGAAACTGAGATGGGGGAGGGAATAGAAAAACAGCAGTATACTATTTATATAATATTTGCTACTGCACTGATTTTGCTTTACCTCCCACTGAGCAAAGCATGGAGTAGCATTAGTGTTGCCTCGTCTGCTCATCACTTTGGCGAGAGGAAAATTCCTCAATAGCAGACTCAATAGCTGTATATGTCAGGAAGTTAAAAATATGCCACGGTTCTAAACCTCTATTTCAGATTATATTTTACTGTAACCAGCCAGGATCAGACTCTCCATCAAATGGCACTTAGAAATACCGCTCAATGCAACTCTGCTGAAAGCCTTATCAAACATTCATTTGCTTGAGATGGCAGGCATGCACACTAGTGTGCAGCATGGAAAGGTGTTTACTTCTGTTTCTGCAGTTCATTAAGAGAATTAGTGGATTATCTGCATTATGGCAATAGAGAAATTACAGATAATTTTTACAGATGTTGCACAACAATGTTAATACTAGAGTGCAAAATGGGAGATGGGCAAATGAACAAAAGGTGCTACGTAAAATTTTGGTCAGAGCTATTAAGTTCTAAAATTTCTAGATTACATTATCAAAACAATTGTATTCACTGCAGAATTATTATTTTCAGTTGCAACTGATTTTGGAAATATAAATTCATTTTTACTTTGATATGTTTGATAATATCGTAATGATTTAGATTGCAACTCCACACTATATTTGGAGCCAGGTGAATAGGCAGCATTATTTGCTGCTGTAGACTAAAATACCTTGTAGAGATACAATTGTATGCAGCCCATGGATTATAAAATAACACTAGTGATTGTGTTTGGAATGGAAAACACTGAGCTGATAGGAACACGATCGGATGTGTTCCTATCTGTGTAGGTACGGACCTGCAAAATTAGTGCATGGCAGTAATGCATGGCATTGACAAATCAAAAAAAATCTGTAGAAATGATCCTAAGTCAGGAGTATGTCTGCACCAACTCTGCTTTGGAACATGACTTAGCACTGGAAAAATAATGTAATTTGCCAGTCTCCAGTTTAGTGTCTTATTCTGCTATTGTCTGTTAGTAGATTAAGTAACAATTCACAGTATTTGCATGGTCCTATGAATTGCTGGAAGTGAAAAACCATTTTGACTGAATGAATTCCTGTCCTTCTGAGAAAGAGGATAAAAGAGACCATTGAGAATTCTTAGCCCTTGATAAAGCAATGTTTGGCAAGTGGAATCCAAAACCTTAACAGGAAAAGTAGAGCACCTCCAAAACTTTCTTATGAAATGTTACAGGTGTTCCTCCTTGGTTATTAATCTTTAATTACATATTATGATGATAATTTTTATTTTGAAATAATGCCAGTTATCACCTTCTCTTGAAAAGGGTTTCCCCATTTTATGCTTAATGGTATGAGATTGGTGGTGCTTATTTACTTTATCAATGAGTTTGAACACCAGATAGCCTTACTGTCAAGTCTTCTCATAGCGAGAAAACTTCAAAAGCAGCAGAGCTTATGAGCTCTTGTACTTTTTTTATTTCAGAGAGGAAATATTGAGTCCTTTGAGTGGTGCATAAATTTGATGTGATATTTAGTACCATGCAAAATAAAGACAAGCAGCCAATTTTAATTCAGCAGCACTTCAACCACTGGTCTGGATCTCTACCACCATTAAAATGAATCAGCATAAAAGAGAATATTCTCCGTTATCTCATGGAACACAGTTTTCATTAAAGGAAAGAAGCAGATGATAAGATGTGTACCCATATGTATTTATGCTTTCATGCACATAAAATTAATTGTAGAGCTCTTGTGTATGCAAGACTATCAAATCCACATAATCTGTCACTCTCCAGATAGAAACCTAGATGTGATAATGGTTAATGTTTCCCATAGCTGGCTTTGAAAAGAAAAAAATCTATGTTATGTGAAAGCATTACACTTGAGTCTTAACTGGAAATGAATAGAAGCCACTGGAATTTTTTAGGGTAAGGTGAACAGAGCTAGAGATATCTACAGTAAAATGTACCCAAATGTTTTGTTAGGAGACTACAGATTTCTAGATGATCTTGTATATTTAGAAGAGATAATATTATTGAAACATATATATCCTTTTAGTTAGTTTAAATGTGTTCCCTGTGTGTATAAAAACAGTTAAGAAAGTCTGCTTTGTGATTTTTTTTTAAATCCAAAGTGCCACTTGTTAATTTGTGTCTTCAAACTGCTTAGAGCACTTTAATAAAACAACAAACAAACAAAAAACAAACCTGTAAACTAAAATTACTTCTATGTAAAAGTAACACAACATCTATATTATGAAAGGAAACTAAGTAGGAAGATCGGAAGACAGTGTTGCTATATGGTCACAGAGAATCTTTTGTTATTGTCTTTCATTATGAACTTCAGTATATTCAGAAGCTTCAGTTCTATTTATTTTTAATGTAAATTTCCTGAGTTCTATTGTGAATATTTTCTTGTAAAGATACTTTTCTTCAAGGCGCTGAATCTTAATGATGAATTTTGTGTAAGACTGTAGTATAATGAGGTGCTGGTTGTTTATTAATAGTTGTAATACTTAAAACAAAACAACCCCCCAGCAAACGGTGTTAGAAATACAAATCCTATTGAGGTCTAATGGAAACTTGTGGTCTTAAGTACTTTAATGCTTCCTTATAACTACCAGTGATTCCCTGGTAATCTTGTTCTTCAGTTAGTAATCCCCATAATTTAGACATCCCAGTTGTGTGTGAAGAGCATACACAGTTCTTCATAGCATTATTTTACATACTAGATTCCAGAACAGTTTAGAGTTACCTGCAACAGGAAAGAGAATTTTGCATAATAGTCAGCAAAGCACTCTTCTCACAGAGCTAAGAAAAATATTAGGAAAGAAGAATTATTTTCAGATAAGATTTGTAATTTTGGGGTCAGGGAAGCAGAGGTACAAACAAGGAGTTTTGAAAGGAAGAAGGTGCAAAGGAATCTTCTAACACATAGAGGGAAAAATTTGTGAAGATTCTGTAAGTGGAAGGAACAATCTGGGATCAACTGATTATGTCAGTGAAAAAAAAAAGGTAAATTAAGGAATGCAAGAGACAACTTTGAACTGCTGTTTGAAATAACTAAGAAGGCTTATGTTTTTGTGAGGAAGCATGAAACTCAATCCTTTTTTAAAAAAATAAATGTTTCACACAAACTTTTAGAATAGAAGATAGATTCCCACTCCCCCCCACACACACACACTCCGAAACTGTGAGTGTGCAACAGATTGTAACATGCAAAAACTCTACTTGCTTCCTGTTATACATTTCGACTGCAGAACCTTTGCAGTAATGGAGTTTTAAAGTTTTTAATTGTGGTGGGGATAGCATCATTGGTGTTCCTCAGACACCTTTAAATAACCTACTCTAAACCTTTAGTAACTTCACAGCTAGAGAACATTTTGCCTATGCTGTTTATGTTACCCCCTGAGTCATTAAAAAATCAACAACAGATTACCTACACTGGTCTGCAGCTTAAGTATCTATCTTCCCCTCTCCCCACCCCAGAAATGCAGATATACTGCCTGAATGGGTCTGACTGTAAAGTGAGAATATCATTTCCACAGTAATGATGCTCTTTGGAAAAAGCTCTGCAAGTGTTCTTATGATAGTGAAGCTGGTCATTTAAGGAAACCGTGTATATTAAGATAAGAAGAAATGTGAACAGATTCCCTGTTCAGGTAGCATGCTGATAGTAAATATCAGGCTTTGGCCAGAGATGTGTTTTGATTATGGCTCTTCAAAGCAACTTTTTATGTGATCTGCTTAGCCAGTATAACTTTAACATGAGTTTTGCAATAAAGGATTCAAAACTGAAGAAAGTCTTGTGAGGAAGCTCTTACAAGGCATGATTTTCATTATTAGTAGCTTTTGAAGGATAAGGAAGATAAAAATACTTTGTGATGGTGAATGACAGCTGACTTCTGATGAATGAAAAGTGATGGCGTATGCAATAGCTTGATTTAACCAGGTAGTACCTTATTAATTTTTAAAATGTACTTGAGCATCACCTTTATGTTGTAGCTTATGTTGCAATAAGTTATCAGAAATGTTCTTGGTTTTAATCTGAACCTTCATAAAATTTTGCTTGAGATGAAGTGATATTTTTTACTGAAACATTCATTTTTAGGCTCAGATACATATATGTACCTCTGAAGCTAAGAGTGAAAACTACTGGGCTTGAAATACTATAATTGTCCTTTTAAGAGTGGTCCTAGGCAACAATTATGTAACTTTTCCTAATTCCTTTTTTATATATTAGAATCATAGAATCATTTTGTTTGGAAAAGACTTTTAAGAGGCAGTACACTTTATCTTTAAAAATTCTGTATCAGTAAAAGCGCTACATAAATTCTGATATTCTGAAGTCACTGTTGATATATTTGGATTTCTTTCCCTAAAAGGATAGAGGCCAACCATTGTCCTTTTAATGTTTAATCCCTGCCAAAAGATCCCCCAGTTTTTCCATTTGGATTAAATATTTACAATATCCTATTCTGCAATGTTATATAACAGTTGTATGAAACATTTTCTTGTTTTTCCCGGGACTGCTGTCCAGCACTGTTCTTATATAAGAAGCTGATAAATTACAAAATAAGAACTAATGCACTAGCACTCTCAATGAGTGATTTCTTTTTCTTCCATATGTGTATAAGCATGAAGAAATGTACATTAATAATAACATTGATTTTTTTTTTATCACTGTATATCTTCATTTTGTTTCTTTTGATGTATAAGCCCAGCAGCAAGGCATATGCTGTGTTTTAACCGGAAGTACTGCACACTTGGTGAAATTCTGCACACATTGTAATGCAGGAGGTGAGACTCAATGATCATACAGGTTCCTTCTAGCCTTAAATTGTATGAATGAAGTTGTAAACTCATGTGGGAAGGATCTCTCTAAAAATACCTTATTTATGTATGCTTGGAATTTCAATAGTATTTGGCTTTGCTAGAAAGGGAATGACTAAAAGGACTGTGGCTTTATAGAAGTATCAACTTATGCAGATCCTGTCACCTTTCTACAGAGTTAAACTTTCTGATGGTACTGGTTTTACTATGGCCTAAGGGTATGTAGCCCTTAATGCAAAACCCATAGAGGTAAATTGGAGATTTTTAGATTAAGTCCATGTTATCTGATGTCATACTGTCTTAGCACCATCATGTTTCAGTTTTCTGGGAGTTAGTAATTTTTAAGGTGAAGTTCAAACAACAGTGATTCAAAGAGCCATTATGCAGAATTCTGAATGTACACTTACTTTTGTCACTTTGTATAATTATTTCATACCATGCTTTTACCTTGTTTTTATGAAGTGGACTATTAAATAGCCTCATCAGAAAAGTGAAGTAAATACAGTACTAGCCACAACTTCTCCAGCTCCAGTAAAAGAAATTACTTTTACTAAACTGCTTTATCATTTGTAACCCTCAGGAATTCTGGGAGGCAAATGGGATCTCTTCACAAGAGAAGTAGTGACAGTAGGGTATGCAGAGTCATTAGGGCTATAGTGAGGGTTATTGCTGAGTTTTGTTTGTTTTTCTTCTCAGCCAAGTAACCTTTTCTTTTTTTTTTTTATTTTCATTCGGCTTTCTAAGCTAAAGGTACCACCAGAAAGCTTTTTAAGGAAGCCATTAGCTATGGAAAAAGATAAGCTCGGTTACTAGTATGTGTTTTGGGTACTCTGAAAGTGATATTCAGTTCTTTGCTATAGCACAGAATTTGTATATGACCTTGAACAAATCACTCAGGTGAAGCCCTTGTTTCATTTAAGTTGGAACTTAATGTGAACAGTGATAGTTGTACTGTTGATTTTAATGGAGCTGGATTTCTCTTTTTTCATAGTTTCTCTGCATGAAAAATGAAAGAAATAGTAAAGTTGTGAATGGTGTGAACGATGTAAATATATAATAGTGTGAAGGATGCACATAACATGGTAGGATTGCCCTAATAAATGCAGGAGTTATGTGCAGTATACAACAGCAACTGAATAAAATAAATAAATCCAATCCAGGAATATCTGTGAAAAAGTATTGACTCAGCTTCTTTTCTGTATCATTCCTTTTTCCTTTGGAATTAGTTCTCTTTAAAATACGTCTGTATTAATGACTCCGTTCTGTTTGTGGTGTTCATGTTTAGTTCTGTAGTTTGTAGTCACAGCTTGATTAATTGTTCTGCTTCTAAAGGCACTTCTTTACGATGGCTTTGAATAAATTTTCTTTTATTTTTCATCCTGCTTCTCTTGTACCATAATCAGTGAATTGAAAAATATATTAAACCTATTGTCTTTCTACCCTCAATTTCTACTTTTAGACCTTTTTATGCTATATCTGAGTTTATATGCTGCCTAACATGAGTCCTTATCTCAGAAAAATTCTAGAGGCCACTGTAGTACAAGCAGTGATAAACATACTTATTTAAAAAAGGCTTAGTGTTACTATCTGAGCATTTCTGAAATAAAACTTGTTAATTTGTTTTATCTAAGGGAGTTTTTGCTGGATATTCTCTGTGTGAATTAAGTTGCTTGCAAGCTGAAGCACTGTTTATTGGTTGATTATTAAAAATTCTTAGAAATTGAGACTTCTGTTTGTTTTTTTTTTCCAAGATAGGTCATTAAGGGCATAATCATTAGAAGTAGCTGAAGTATGTTTGCCCGAAAATGTCATTATAATAATAATGGTAGTAGTTTGTTCAAGTGATGTTGTCCCTTGTGTCTGTTCTTTTTAATGTACAGCAGAAGTCACTTAGTCATGTGGAAACCAAAAGAGATCAAAGGGAGAGAGCCAGATGCTATTAGTATTATTTCTGATTGTTCCTAAATAAATGCACTTGTCTAACAGGAGACATATATCTCTGAGAAAATTAATGGTGTAATTATTACTTAAGCTGTAGTTAAGAGACAAAAGTGATGTTGCATAGCTATCACTAAGGATCTTTACTCACTGTTCTGCTTTCCTTCTATTTGTAGTGACATAAAGCAAAAATGGTCTTACGTGATTTTTCCTTACATTCTGTTTTCAATTTTATTTTTCATTGCATACATTAAAGTGAGTTGCATGAGATTTCATGAGAGCAAGGTCCACCGAAAACTCCGTGTTCGCTCTTAGCTTGGATATTTGATGCATTCCACAGTTAACAGCTCAGACAGCTTATGTGGAAAGATTTTAAATGGCTACAGAATAGATTTGTTTTCTTCTTTGTTTTATTGTATGCATTTGAAGATAAGGTTTGTACTTTGCGTTGAATGCTTAGCTTTGACTGTTTACCAAGAAAGGGTACTTAGTAGCTTGCTTATTTTAATCTAGTAGTACTGTTGTAGCTGTGATCAGATATTGATATAAGTGAAGCAAATTTTTCATACAACAAGGTGATCTCTTTTATTGGAAGAACTGTAAAAAATAGAGGCAACTTCAGGAATGCATGCATGTTTTAGGCAAAGGCTTTTGCACCCCAAACCATGTCTTAACAGCTGGTTAACAACTGTCTCCCAGTCGTAACAGCTGGTCTACTGAAAGATATTGCCTCTCAATCTTGCATCTCGACCTAGAAATATATTTCCCTCTCTATATATTTGTGGTATTAACACATAATTTTGTTTGTTAATCACTTTTCCGTAGCTGCTTTTATTTAGCTGTTAACATATGTATTAGTATTCAAAATATACTGGACTTTTTGAAGTTTAAATGAACCCATTTCACTGGTTTATTAGGAAATGCTTGAAACTTGCAGTAGTTTTTTTTGAGTCATGTTTCTCTGTATTGAGGTCCTTAGCACTCTCATGCTTCTTGCATTCATGAAGACTCTAGGACTCCTGATAATGGATCTTGATCTGCATATTATTTAAGGAACTCTAATACAAACCAGCCAATTAAAAGCTACTGACTTTCTGTTACGACACTTACAATTTGGAATGCTAATTACCCAGAAAATACCTTGCTATAGTTTTTTAAAAGTATGATGTTGTCGTTCTAATTATCATCTCTTCAGCTGTCATTATAGTCATCAGTCATTAATAACAGGAATATCAACTACATTGTTTGTTTCTGTCATCAGGCCTGCGAGTAGGATATATTTGGGTTTGTACTGTTTATGGCAACTTACAGTTACTTTCAGAAGTACATAGTAAGGGTGTGGAAAATGCTAGTAGCTTAATCTTTCATCTCAATAACTGTAAGAATCTCTGAGAGATAGCATGGTTAAACTGGATCCTGTACCTTCAGATGTCTTCTAATGTAATAAAGTGTTGTAACATGTAAATTGTTGCAACATCCGAATACAATGACTTCATTGCTTTTCTATTCAGAAGTCTTTTGTTAAGTCTTCAGCTAATGGAAATGGCCAGTTTGGAGAGGATGGTTGTTTATTTTCTCTTTGCAGTGATAGCTGAAGTCCCTCTTTTAGTAATATCTCATTATATGAGAATATTCAGCCAACTTGTGTCTTTGTCCCTGTTTCAAAATATACATAAAACTGTTCCTACATGTATCTGAGAAGCCACCCATATTTCTTGTATAATGTGTACCTCCTGATATTGCACCTGTGATTGCTGTTTCCCAACTGCTGTCCTTGGAAAGTCAGCAAATACAATCAACTGCTTTCTTTTCCTTTAGACTTTCAGGTTTAGTGAGTATTTTTCTCCCTCTCTGCTTGGATTTCTTTCCAGTGGTTCCCCTCCCTCTCTTCTTTAGTTTACGGACTTCTCCAATGCTTTTTTTTTTCTGTGCTGATTGCAGGAACACCCACCTTTCTGTGGTTTAGTAGAGCCTTTCATGCTCTTTTCTCTGTACCAGCCCTCTAACCAGATATTTAGGCCAATTATTCTGTTCAGTTTCATTATTCTGCTCCCACCACTACGGTAATAGCTCACTTGAAAGATCACTTCACTTCTTTTACTGTTGAGACTGCTTGCTAGTTCCCAGAATGGCATGTTGACATCCTGTGATCTTCTCTCTTTTTTATTTCTTTTTTTTTTTTTTTCTTCCCAGAGTTTCATTTAAAAGAGTTTTATTTAAATTAAAAAGGGGTGAGGGTTAAGGAAAACCAGACACATATAAATGATCAGGGGAAAAAAAACCACAATAGACCAGATATCGAATACATGCTTTCAGGAAGAGAAATTCCAAGACTGGCAGTTTGTAAGGGACAGTGAATATCAAATACCATTCAGTACATTTTCCACAACAGGACTATGTATAAAAATCCCATTGAGATTCCTAGAGCAAGTGTTACCTGCTCTTTGTGTTGCAGTCACACAGGATGAATGTCACCTACGATTACAAAACACCATCCAGAAAACCTTTACTTCTACTTTGTCCATGCACATTCAGATTTGAATCTTTCACTTCAAAAGTATTTGAAGTGAATGTTTTAATAATATGTGTAGACGCTTCACATGATAAACTTCATATCACAGTGTTAATGTCTCCCAGGTTATAGATACCATATAAATTTAACTTTGAGTTTTAAAAAGTCTTTTCTGCCTTATTTTATCTTTTTTTTCTTTTTTCCCTTTCATCTTCTATTTTCATCACTAATGTAGGAAAGTGTTTGGCCTCTTCACCCTTATCTCTTCTGAATTAAAAGACTGATGATAAGCAGAAATACTTAATGCTTATTCCTTGTGTGACATCAGATGAGAATTTTAAGACTGCATTTCACTCATTGTGTTTTGTTAAACCTCCCTTTATAGTATACATAGATTCTGTTATTTTTAATACTGAAATTGGTCTGTGGAGCTGAAAACTGTGCATTGTTGTTGAACAATAGAGTAATCTGTTCAACAAATTTGTATGTAACTTGTTCATATCTCTTCCAGCTCTTTCTCCTTCTGTAATTAATACTTTTTCAATTATGCCATGAAATACAGATGACTTGAGGTAGGGATTTTGTCCCCCAGATGTTGTATCAAACATTGGAAAAGTACCAAATGCTTCTAAAGAGGAAAACAAAATCAAATGTCTGATACCTTTTTCAGTCTTATAAGTAGCAAAACTATGCATCTGTGAAGAATATAGCTCATTGCCACTTACACAGGCAGTGAGAACACATGAAGTGCTTAAATGATCAGTTATTTCTTACCATAGGATCCTTAATTACCTTAATTTTAGAAGGTTTTAATTTCTGTCCTTTCAATCAAAGAAAATGTGAGCCTGCAACTGTATAAAATATATCACTCACAATACTGGGGTTACTTGCAAAGAGAAGGACCAGCCACACATAGAAGAGTTCTTTCTATGTGGTGCTGTGTTCTGTGATGAGCTGATGCTCTTTCTCAGTCTACTCCCTAATAAACAGGTGTCTTGTGCCACTATAGTTGCCTTTCTTGTTAGCAGTTTCAGTAGAGAGGCTAATGATTAAACGGGCATTTCTCAAGGTTAGGGGTAAATTGCATACCCAGGAGAGTTAGCAAAAATTACATTGCTATTCTCTGTACTACATCAAGTCAGAAGAAAGAGGACTTCCCTTATCAGAGGTGTCAGTCCAGAACTTTCACAGCCAATCAGCTAATTTAAAAAAAATACTGAGAATTCTGAATTTCTTTAATTATTCCTATACACACAATCGTATGGTGAAAAGGTTCTCTGTACTGGGGCGCCCGTTATAAATTGCATATGATAAGCTGTACTCAGAAGGAAGAACTGTTGCTCATTTATTTCTAGTAATATGGTGAACTAGAAAATAGGATGCAGGCATGTTTATAGTTTTACATAAGTACCAAATAGTTAACTATTCTGTTTGCAGAAATATATTCAGATAAAAGATGAAGCCCTCCATTTCTCTGTATTCTCTGTGTAAGTCTAAATTCATGATCCATTCTGTTTTCAAATCACAGATATGATGACTGAGGGTTTATGTACCTAAAAATGTTTTTGTGGATCTGCATGTTTCTTCTCTGAGGCAAGAAGGGATTTTTGGAGAGAAGTGATGATAGGGCCCAGGCCTAGAAACACAGTGTATTCAGTGAACCATACTCATTGAGTGTGTCTGCATTTTCTTAGATTTTATTATTAAAACCAATTTTTAGAAGTTATTAAAATATCCGATGTGACCAACAAGCAGATTATTTCATTATTTTTCCTATTTAATCCGATTTGTCTTCAATATATCTCCAAACTACTGTGCCTACACTTTTGCCTATATAATGAAATGCATACTTTTGAGGTTAAGTTTTTGCACAGATTAAAAAAAAATATTTGATGTGACTATTTACTGTGTAAGATATATAATGCCAGTTAAAACCTATTTTTGTTAAAATACTAATTGCCTCAGGTATTATGTGCTTGAGTAGGGAATTACACTTTTCTGATTTGTTCCCATTTGTCAGAAATGGTCCCGTTATTTTTTCTGCTCTGTCTTCACTTACTGAACCATTCAGGGATCATTTTTTAAGGTGAAGCTGTGTACTGCAGTTTCATCCAGCAATTCCCATACCTTGTATACCCAAGAAAGCAAAATTCTGTTTCAGTGTTCCTTATTAAAAAATTTCAAGTGAATCCGAACACACTGAGTAAAAAGACCCTTTTATTCCCTAATTGATTTTCAGAATGAGAGCACACCATCTGTAGGCAGCATCCCAAGCCATTGGGGTTGCCTATTACTACAACTTTGACTTTTCAGCCTTTCAGGAGACTACATATACACTTATTCTGTGTTTCTAGGCTTAAGTGGAAGAGTTAAACACCTTGGCGTGCTGTCTTTGTACTCTTCCACATTCTTTTGTGGGATTTACTTCAGACCTAGCTACTGGGTCGGTATGTTGTAAAATCTTGTCTCAGTGTAGTGGAGAAGAAAATAAAGGACCCTGCTTTCAGTAACAGCTGAAGATGCACTCTCATTTTATCTGACTTGAGATACATTCAGGGAGTATCCAGCAAGGGGATATTCCCTAAACAAACCACGGCCTGTGAAGAGCCTGCGCTGGACCAGGTTTATCCCGGAGAAACGCAGCCAGCAGAGAACTCATGCAAGAGCAGCTCTCAAAAGGACTGCAGCCTGTGGGAGAGACCCATTTTGGGGCATGGGAAAAACGTGAGGAGGAAGGAGTAGAAGAGAGAAACCATCACAAATGGACCACACAGTCGCCTTCCTCACAGAGTGTGCAATGGATGCCAAGTATTCTTGGCAACACTGGTTTGATAATGTTTGCCAAATGCAATTTTACCTAAACTTTTTTACCTAAATTTTTGTGTCCAAGACACCTTTTTGACATCATTCAAATGTGACTACAGGTCTCTGACAAGCAAATTAAAATTCTCAGTGAATATAAACTTTTACAAATTATTTGACAGGAGCTGGTCAAATTATTTGTTATGATGTCAAGCAATCTGCTGATTTTGTCACTCCATAGAAGACAGGAAAAACTTTTGAATTCATTATCCCATTAAAATTGTCCAAAGGTACAGACTGATGCTGCCCCTGAGCAGTTTTCAGGTGTGCAAGTCTGCAGTGTGGATGTCTGATCGAGTGTGGTCTTTCTGCAGGCTGCAGAGGGACAACCTGCTGTACCACAGTCTCCCCAGGGGCTGCAGGAGACTCCTCACTGGCATAGACAGCACCTCCTCCCCTTCTTTCTCACTGACCTGGGTGTTCACAGGGCTGTTTCTCAAACTTCTTTTCCTCAGTCCTGTGAGGAAAATGCTGCCAAGCTGTGTTTTGCCTTCAATATGCTTTTCCAGAGGCACCACAAGTGAGGCCTAGGGGCTCAGCTGTGCTCTGTGGTGTGACCATTGCAGAGCTGCCCAGAAATGGCTGTGACCAGCACCAGGCAGCCCCAACTGTCTCCTCACAGAGGCCCCTGCAGCCAGCACCTCACCTGCTACAAGTGGTCTGGATTTCTAGTTTCCCAGAGTTAAAAGGCAGTGGTTTTCTAAGGTAACACCTTTTTTGAAAGCTTGGATATAGAGGAAGGAGAGCAAGGCTCAGGAATACAGTGTCCTGTTGACTGACGGCGATACTGCCAGGAGAACAGGAACAAGTTATTCTAAGTATCTTTGAAAGACCTATTTTCTCTGTCTCCATGCTATAGATAGAATTACATCGCCTTTAATTGTAGCTATGCATGCAACTTCCAAATCCCTTTCTAAAAGTTTTATTGTAAGTACTTGAAAAATTTTTTAACTAAGTTGCCTGCAAGGTCATCATATTAAACATTTTTTTTGCCTATTCTTGATTTCTTTATGTGAGGAAAATACCTCTGTGTCTCTTTTATGATGTAGGAATCTACCAGAGATCAAAAGCTTACTCATAAAAAAAGTAATAACAGAAATAGCTGAAGCTTTATAGCTTATGGGATAAGAATAGATGTTACCTCAGGTGCCCAGAGAATGTAAAATTTGGTATGGTAAACCAGGAAGCTAGCTAGATTCATTATTCTGACATGAAGCTGCTGTTCCATTTACAAAATGGCAAAATCTTTGAAATTCATCAAGTGATAAAATTTTTAAAGATACGTTAACACAGTTTTAATGGAAAAATCAGACCCGAGTAATAATGACTGAAGCTCTGCTGTAAATACGACCATCCTAATGCACGTTATTTCTTAATATATGCTGTGAAAGTGTTCAGAAGGTGCTCAAAATTCACAGGAATACTAAGGGTAGAAATTCAGTTTATCACAGAAAAAATAGTAATAGTAAAAAACATGATAAAAAAAGAAGCTGAAGGCAAGCAAGCAAAGGAGTGTTTCCTTATCAGACCCTATTGCCAAACTTTGGATGGGAGATTCATATGGACATCATGGGAAAAGACTAGTGCCAGTGTGAAGGAAGGAATGCTCTTTCACATGTGATGTATTTCAAGGCTGGAATTTGGGGCTACAACTGAGTTGGTGCACTATGAACATAGCTTTGTTATCCTTGAAACATACAGAACTGCTGAGTAGAGGGAGCACAGAAAAGCACACTTTGTAAGCCTCCTGCCCTCCCACCATCACAATTGTTGCCAGTTTTAATCAGATGCATTTAGTCACACCAGTACTGCTAAAACAAATACTGAACCTTATCCTGCAGGTTCCAGTGTGGAGCTGAAAGTGATCCTGGCTCCAGTTTGTTCTGTTCACATCTTTAAATTTAATTCATAGGTGAGATTTTTTTTTTAATATATCCTTATATATGCTCCTAAATATTTGAATATGTTGGGCTTTTTTGTTTCTGTACTGCTGTAAAGCTAATTTAGATCTGGTTCTGTATATGTTTGAAAATGTGTTGTGCCTTAACCTGAATTTCCTCCTGTACTCTTCTTTGGGAGTCTCAGTGTATAAGTTAAGTTTTCTTTGATATAAGTGGCTATAGAGTAATTTGTGTGGATCCAATTTGTAGACCTTTATACATACTAAATTGAGTTCCCTATTTCAAAAGGAAGCCTACTGTAGTACTGTCTTTTCAGAGACTTCAGTATTAATGAAATTGGTCTTTTTTTCCCCCTTTTAAGTGTTATGTTTTCTTCGTTAATCCAAGAACTTTCCAAAGGATCTGCAAACAGTTAAGCCTATGTTTGCAGAACCCTTTTTAAGTGTTACTCTCAACAGACTTCCCAGGCAAGTTACTCTTTAGCTAACTTAAAACTAAGCATTCATGTTTTTAGCTATCTTTGTTAATGTTAGCCACTATCTACAGATGGAAACAAAATTACATCTAAAAATAGATTATATTAGGAATGCATGCTCATTATCTCAGACTTATCTACAGTAGAAACAGTGTAGATTCTGTGTCCTGAAGACTGAAACTTTGTTATCTATTATTTTGGATCTACCTAAATTTATCAGAAGGTTTGAACAATATTACAGCTTTTGGGATATTAATTTGTTTATTTTAGTTATTTGGCTTTTATCTTGGTTCTTTGTTTACAAAGCTGCTGATCTTACAGCATTTTGAAGCTTTTCTTGATCTTCTCTTTTTTTTGCTTTCCTTAGTCCTTTAACAACCTGATTTGTGGTATGAATATTTTGCCTGGTCAAGTGATCCTCATCTCCAAATCTGATGAATATGACATATTAATACAAAGTTCTTTGTGTTGGTACAGCCAAATTAGAACAAAAATAACTCATTTCCTGGCTAACACATAGAAGAAAAAGTCTAGTTTGTTCCCAGAATGTCTGCATAGCTGACTTCCTTGTGGCTCTGAACTTTAGAGTTTTTCTAGTGGAACTGAAAAATTAATTTAAAAGTTTGATTGGATTAAAATAAATTTAAATCACTATTTGGCGAACCATTATGTTCCCTTGTAAACATATGTTTAAAATAAATACATTCTAGCCTGGGGTGGGGTTTTTTGTTTAGCATGCAGGTACATGCACAAAGTTCTCTGAATGCTTTCTACTCCTAGTTTTGCTTTCAGTGCATGTATATAATTATGTGTTCGTGTTGTCATGGTAATTGAACCCAGAGTTGTCAGAATGTGGAATTCACTTGTGTTACACTAGAACATACAAGTCTGGTTAAAAAACATCATGTGACCATACTACTGGTTTAAGGTTGACATGGCCAGAGGTTATACAGAGAAATGTGTTTATTTCAAATACAGAATCTGTTGTAATTAAACCATTCCTGATAGACATTTTTATAACCATTTTCCAAAGCAATCCAGGGATCATCTGCTTTTCCTTGCACATTTGTCTGCAAAATTTTTCACTCGGAGAAGTCCTTCCGTGTCTTACTCAAATCTCCATTTCTGGAATATAAGTGCCTGTTTCTATTGTGTTAAAGTCTATAAGGCTTCCAGTATGATACCTTCTTTTATTTGCAATACTTTTGTAGATTTGTGTTTAGTTTCTGATCCAGATCCTTCAGTGCAGAACTGTTGCACTGTTTGTCAACCTACATTTCTGCATTGAATTATTTCTGGGAGTAAGAAGTAATGTACCTATCCTTGAATCACAGTTAATCTTTCGCAAACCATTTTTACCAAGATCTTTTTGGATTCGTGTTATGTCCCCCAACATGCTTGCAGACCTTCTTAGCTTAGACCTACCTTCAAACAGTATGGGAGCAGTCTCTTCTGTCATCAAGATTAATGATGAAAATAAAGAATAGCACTGGTGTCATAGTTTAACCCCAGCTTGCAACTAAGTTCCACACAGCCCCTCACTCACTGTCACTCAGTGGGATAGTGAAGAGAATGGGAAGAGTGAAAGTGAGAAAACTCATGGGCTGAGATTAAGACAGTTTAGTAGGTACTTCAGATGCCATCCACACAAGCAAAGTGAAACAAAGAATTCATTGACCATTGCCCATTGGCAGGGAGGTGTTGAGGCATCGGCAGGACAGTAGTTCTCCATCATGTGAAGTGGTTACTTGAGAAGACAAAACACCATCACTCCAAATGTCCCACCTTTCCTCCTTCTTCCCTCAGCTTTATGTGCTGAGCATGATGTCGTGTGATCAGGAACATCACTTGGGTCAGTCAGGGTCAGCTGTCCTGGCTTTGTTCCCCCTCCCAAGGTCTTGTGCCCCCCATTCTACTTGCTGGTGGGGTGAGGAGCAGAAAAGGCATTGACTCTCTGTAAGCACTACTCAGCAGTAACTAAAACAGTTCTCCAGTTCTCTAAGTCTTTGGGCAAATTCAATATGGCTTGGCCAATTCTGATAGATTTGACCCACATATTTTTCCTGATCTTTTCTTTCGCAGTTGTGTCCTGATATAGTGTGTTGTTTCCTTCCCATGCCCCCACCCTTTTTTTTTTTTTTTTTTTACTTTATTTTTTTTTTAATAGATTTTTATTGTGGAAGCTAGTTGATTGCAATTGACCCTCTGAGTAACAGCTGTCAATAAAGTAGTAAAGGGTTTGGACTTCCTGTCACAATGTGTCAATAGCTTGCCTTCACCCTTAAGCTACTTGCCAACCAGTAGTTTTTCTTGATCCTCCTCTTGCTCTGAAGTGCTGTTGTAGAACTTCTTTTTATCCTTTGTCTCTTGCCAATTGTACCTCAATTTATTTGTTCACTTTTCTGGCAGTGCCTTTGCATGCTCATGTTATTCTTTTATATTTCTATTTGACAGTCTCCACTTTGAGATGTTTACATCTTAGGCTTGAAGTCAATGAAGAAATTAACTTCTAGCCAAGTTACTAAAACTTAAAATATTCATATCCTTATTTATTTGCTTGCTTTGTATTGGGGCAATCAGTGTTGCCTTTCTTCTTTATTTTCTTTTTTGGGGGAGGAGGAAAAACTGCCTTTTTTTTTTTTTTCCCCCTTGATTTCTTTTTTTCCATATGTGTGTCTTGGGCAGCCTTGTCTGTCAGTTCTCTGGTTTATTAAAATATTACTTCTTAACATGTTGTTGTCTTATGATTTCATTTTTGTGATTACCTGCAAATTCACGAACTAGTGTAGGGAATTGTTCAGGTTGCAATTTAGGTAATTTCATCAGTTCAATCTGTGGTTCTCCTCACTTCTTATACTGTATTTTTGAGTTTAAAGGCCATCATATTTTATATTTAGAGATTCATCAGCTAAAAATTTAATAAAGTTATGAACTTAGTTAATACTTTCTCATGTCCTATTTATATATATCACTTCATCTATACCTAAATAAAAGTACCTCTCAACTCCCCAAACTGAGTAAAGCATTAAGAAACACCTTGTCCCAAAGTGTCTAATACCCCCTCCTCCAAATGAAGCAAACCAGACAAACCAGGTTCTAGATACTACTTTCACTACCTTACAGGTTGTTACTGATACAGCATATTGTCTAAGAAGCATAAATGGGGTTTTTATCTAAATCTGTGATTCAGCATTTTGCATTTTGAATTTTTTTCAAGGCACTTTGATTGGAATTATTGATTACCCAGACTGGATGGGGTTTTGTTTGTTTGTTGTTTTCAATCTTTGTGATAAGGAACTAAAACCTTCCTTTGAGAATGGAATATTTTTTAGGAAGCATCTGTATCAGGTGTTCCATATATTCCCTATTTACAGTGGTTTCAAAAATTTAGTCAGGAAAGTGGAAACAATACAGTGGACTGTAAGAAGGAGAAAAGAGCTGGAAATAAGGCAAGGAAACATTAAACGGAACAAAGAGCTAGGTCAGGGATGACTGGAAGAGGAAGCCTTTTCCCAAGTACGGTTTAATGCCTAGAGTAAAACACACATGTGCTCCTTGAAGGACACTGCCTTCCTTTAGATGGGTGGTGAAATTCAGTATGCAAACTTGAAAATCCTGAGTGCTCTGGGAATGGCTTCTTAGCAAGTCATTTTTGTGTGGGGAAAAAACCCCAAACCCTTGATATGCACTTTCAAACCCCAAAATTATCTTTTAAATCCAATTATTTTACCAAGAACTAATGGGACAGGGAAAACCAATTAGCTATTATGTTGTTCAAAGTGCCTGTGCCAAAGAGGGAAGTCGATAGACGTTGAGGGTTACACGCCTTGTTTATTCTTCAGTTCTGTTATGCTGAGATTATGAATTAGAGGAAAATGTGACTACCAGTTTATGATATGGAAGCTGACAAGAAACCAAACTCAGACAAAAGTCATCAAAAGCCAACGGAAGCAGCTTTTATGTTTTTTCTACAAGGGGAGTTATTTTCAAGAGTTTAGTTGTCTTGGGCTGCTATGTGGACACAAGTTTCATAGTTACATTACCTAGGCAGACATTTCTTAGAGTGCTGTCTTGGAACTGTTTTCTTTAACTTTGGCAATGACTGTGTTAGCCCAGAATCAGTGTGTCCAAAGAGACTGTTCACAGGAGCAAAGAATGCAGAAGCTAGGCTTAGAAAGAGCTTTGTTCATTTACCTGAGAAATTGCATCTGTTATCGTTCAAACATGAAATAGCTATTCAGAAGTTCTCATGAAAACCACTTTAGGAGGTATCCATTCTGGTTATTACTGGGGCTTATTGTTTGATAATTATAAAAAATTAAGCCAGCTTTTATATCATCAATGGTTTGAGTCTAAAAATCATCTCAAATATTACTAATTCTGTCTCCTTGTGCCAGTTACTGGTGCTTTTACCCAGAAGCAGTTATTCAGCTGTATCCAAACTTGTAATACCAAAAATAGCCCTTTTGCATAAGGAGGAAATTGTTGGACAACAATACTCTATTGCTATGGAGAAGTCCATAGGGGGAAATACAGCATGTACTTTTAGATAAATAGTACTGTTTTTTGAGCAACAGAACTGGATATGGGGTTGGGTTCCTCTTCAGTTCTTTTTTTAAGAGCAAGATAAGCAGCGTAGTGTGGCCAAATGTAACAATTCCCCTTTATAGGCAGGTCTGCAAGGATAAGAAGTGGAATTTAAAGACGTGTCACTAAGGTTTACCACAACATTATAATGTGGGACTAAGTGGATTCTTGCTTAATAAGTAAAGCAAAACAAACAAACAAAAACCTCTGTGATAGGCTTTTGGTTAATTCTCTAGTGTGCATTACCAAGATTACTAATTACATGTGTCCTGCATGAGATGCGTTCTGTGGATTAAGTCTGTCTGTGCCTTAGGGGTAGCAGTCAGTGCTTGCTTAATTATTTCTTCCAAAGTGTGTGGTTACATCTATGTATCTTTTTTAGTACATTGCCTTGCTTCCAACTTTTAATATGGGGTACTCAAATTATGTTGATGCTATAACAAAATATCTTCTCTGCTTGGCCTGTATTTTTCTTCAAATAGCTCTTAATATTCAGTTTGCCTTTCTCATTGCTACTGTGCGCAGAGCTGATCCTGTCAGCTATTTACAATGATTACAAAAGTTCTTCTGTAGCTACTCAGTAGAGCCCCTTATAGACGATGCAAAGTTGAGATTAATTGCTAATCATTTAGTACTCATCAGTGCATCTCTGGGATAATGGAAAGATACTGTTACCATGAGGGCTTCTAATAATTTCAAATATCATGTCACATATCTGAGCTACTTGGAGGTGCTGTGGCAGTGATTCATGGATCTTTGTGTTGGCAGCCAAAGCTTAATACTCAGTGCTGGGTTTTTTTCCTGTCTTCATCTTGTCTTTACTCCCAGAAATGGTATTTAAAATGAGTTATTTAATGTTTCTGTCTAATAACGGATGTACATTTTTTTCCAGTAGGACTCTGTAATTTAACAATCCATTGGCTTCTGCATCGAAGTTATGGTTCAGAAGTTCCACCCCTACATCAATTTGTAGCCTCCCATGTGTTCTGTCTAGGTCTTGCTGGACCTTACCTCACTAAAAAGTGTTCATTTTTACCTGGAATTATTTCAGTGTCTTTACATAAATACAGTTACTCAGAAAGGTGGATTTATGATCTGTGGCACAGGGCCATGAATCAGTGGCTAGCTTAGAATTTGAAATTGCAGTATCACTAATAAGGCTGAAAGGAGAAATTCCTAAAAATCTCGGAAAAAATGGCACAATCTGACTTCTTGGTGCTTGTGTAGCTGAGACTTGAAACTGTCTTCTAGGCTGCTGTTGTCTTCCCTGGTGTGATGAAAGTATACTGCTGGGTACCACCATTCACACTTCAGCTGCTGTTAACTGTATGCAAGAGGAACTCTAAGCTGCTTTAGCTAGTGTTTTGGCCTTCAAATACAAGTTTTTGCATGCTTCTACATTTTTGCCTTAGGTATGCAATTGTCATGGGAGTGGATATGAACACTTTAACATCTTATGGGAAATTTCAGCAGTTAAGATGTGTGAGGACCCATAGTTCTTTGTATGGAAGTGTTCTGGATAATTGACTTTCTATGTGTACAGCAAACTGGAGGAAGTCTTGATCTTAACAGAGATCAGTGAACATCTTGCTGCAATATATTTGGCTTCAGGAGAGTGAAGATTTCACCCTCTAGTCAGTCGGCAAAGCAGAACGCTAATACTGTAGAAGGATCTTCATCTCCTAGGAAGCAGGACATGAAATGCAGATAATATACTTGTAAGGGTACCTAAATATATTATGGGCATTTTGCATGCTATTTTGTACACTGTATGAAACTACATGCCATCTTAGTGAAAGAAAAAGGTGTCAAGACTTTCAGGCTCTGGGGGATGTTGTATGTAACTCAGTTGTTCAACTTTCACTTAATTAGCAAGGTTTTGCATAAAAGCATACTGACCCAAAGGATCATAGGTATTCCTGTAATTTGATTATAAATGTAATGACTGTGTAACACCTTCCTGACTATGATGTTATGTGTAATCCTTTCTCTGTGTGCCTACAGCTCTTGGATATTGGATATTAAACTCAGTACTCCAGTTACTTGTGAATGAAATTACTGGAACAGTGTTGGAGGAAAAAGTACGTGGAAGGATTTAAGGCAGAACATGGCAAAGCAAAGGCTGCAATTATCTGCAGCTGAAAACAAGTAGCTTTTAATATGTCCATTCACCTAAGAAAGGAGGGAGAATTATAGACCATGTGCTCTTTCTTTCCTTTTTTTTCTATCATTTCTCTTCTTCTTTTTCCTTTATACAGTTTATCACCCATAATTTGAGGATGTGTTTTGTTTCTTTAAGCTGTTTTATCTGTAGGCTTATGAGGTCAGTCATGTGTGAATTCTTTTGTTAGTCACCTCACCTTTTGCCTTGATGATAGAAAATTGATCAGGCCTAAAGTACAAGTTCAATAGACAACCCCCTTAGTCCTTTGTCTAGGAGAATAGCTACCATTGAAGGCCATGAGCAGGTTGCTATTAATATGACAGCCTGCTCTATCTCCCACTGTAATTTATAATGAAATACCTAATCTCCATTATTTTGATCCAAGCAGGCGATCCCATGAAAAAGTCTTTTCATCCAGTTCCCAATGGCAGTTACATGAGAAATGGCAAACCAATAATTTTTGTCAAGTTTTTTAAGCCAACAGAAATGCTTTTCCACTGCTACAGTTTCAAAAGGCACAGATAAAGCTCATTCACTGAGATGAATGAAAAAGCCATCTGGGGTTTTTCTTTTTGACTTCCTTTCCTTTTCTCCATCCTTGTAATCAAATTTGAGCAAAATCAAATGGGGCTTTCTATGAAAGTACCTTTTGTTGATCTGAACGAGCTGGTAATTTACAAAATACCCTGCCTTTGTGAGGAAGGCTAAAGAAAAAAAGAATCAGTAGCTTTTAAAGCTGGGCCTTGGTGGGACTCTAAATGCAGTGAAAGCAGTCTGTGTTGAGAGATTGAAATGCATTTCAAAGCCAGGCCTGAGTCAGGGTACAGGGAAGAAAAAACCTATGTGCATTTTATAAGAAGAAAAACCTGAATGGGAAGGGGAAAAGAGAGAGAGAAAAAAAATCTGGATAATACATTAATCATTATTTTGGAAATTGTCTTCCTTACTGACACATACTGCGTAACTAGTGATTGAGAACTTGGATTTTTGTTCTATTATAGGCATCTCAACATTTGTCTGTGCTGCTTTAAAGTTTGAGAGGCAAGGATCCTTGAACACTGCTGGACTATATTTTAAATGTGTATATATCATTTTTCAACTTTGCTTTTTGTGGTTCTTTTTCTTTTTTTTTTTTTTTCTTTTTTTTAACCTTGCCTGTGAAGTATTATGGGGAAAAATACTTGCAGGAAAGCAGAGTTTATTCTTTTTTGCATGCAAATATTTGTTTCTGCTTACCAGATTTCCTAGTGGTAATTGTTTCCCATTGACTTAGACTAAAGGACAGTGTGGACATCTAACAAATAGTAAGTTTATGCCTTCTTTTTGTTATTTGTATTTAATGATTTATGTGGAAAAGCTGAAAATGATTGCATTGTAAGAATGTTATTCAGCTGTATGAATCTATTAATGTGAAATACTGATGTGGTTTAACTCCTATCATCTCTGCTACTTACCATAACTGTTTAGTCAAATACAGGTAAGTGCATTGTTATGTGCTGTTGATAATACAGCTTGTGAAATAAACACTAATTTACATGTCATATTCAAAGATGTGAGCAAATGTAGCCCATATTTTAATCTTACAGACTTGCTTAGAATGTAAAATGTTTCTCCTTTTTCACTTGTGTTTTAATTCAGGATATAAATGCATTTGAAAAAAAGCTTCCTGGTTGCACAATGTAAAATATTACCGACAATTTTACAGATACATGGGCATTCATAGTAGATAATTTGGGGGTTATTTTTATTTTCTTAAGAAAGCTTCTCATTTTATTTTTAGCTTGGCTTATGCTGTGTTCTGGTAGGAAGAGTAGAGAAATATGAATATTACTGGCTAAGATCTTGTTGTTGTTAATGAAGCACTAGTAAAATCAGATTAGTTTGAAATTGCACTTTGAAAAGAGAAATCATGGAAATAATTTAGAACTGTGAACTTTTCAGTTCCAAGCTGTTTGCTTTAGATGAAATGCTATGAGACATAGAATCATAGAATCATAGAATAGTTAGGGTTGGAAAGGACCTTGAGATCATCTAGTTCCAACCCCCCTGCTGTGGGCAGGGACACCCCACACTAAACCATGTCACATAATTTGTTTTGTGGTCCTTATGCATATGTGTGCACAGCGTCATGTACAAACAGCATAATACAAAAACAGGCTAGGATAAGTCTTTCGCTTTTGAGCATTACCAAAAATCCGAAGTCAACTGTATAAAGTTTATGTAGTTTTCATGAATGAAATCCCAAATTATTTAACAAATAACTTTTAATTATTTTATTTGATGTAACCTGACTTCTGATTGGAGAATGTTAAGAAGTCACTTTTATATCTGAATTAATTTCCCACTCCTAGTTTTTACTATCCTTTTCACTTTCAATTTCCCACAGGATTTGTTTTCTCACATGGTTTTGAGCCATTTGCTGCCTCCTAATGACTGACTTATAAAACAGCAAACATGGAAAATTTCCAAAAAACTTTTCCTGGAACTATCACTGCTGCATATTTGTACTTGTCTGCCATTTTTCATATATTTAAAATTGAATAAGAAATCCGTGAAATTAGTAGTTAATTGATATTTTTAGTAGAACATCAGATTTTTCCACCCTGAGAAATAGAGTATACAGTGCCTTATGGGGAAACTATTCTAGTGCTGAGCATGAAAACAAAGACACAAGTACCTGACTTTGGTTGGATCATGTCATTTAGATGAGGTTAGAACCTATGCTTTTACAGGCTTGCATACCAGTATCATATATGCTTATTTTGATTAAATAATAATCTCCTTCTCCTCCCCCCTTTTAAAAATAATAATTAACCTTTCTTTGTTTAGTTTTGTATCCTTCCTCCTTTATACCTTCTTAAACCTTAAGATATAGTCTTCATTAAAGATATAGTCAAACCTAATAGGTTTTAATTTATTATTCAACAAATGAAGCAATAACAAAGCACAATAGTGTCCTTCATAGTCTTTTCCTGGTATCAAGACTTGTTGTCTTACTATGTACTGTTCCTAGCACAGTGCAGCACCAGTTTACTCAAAAACTTTGAGACCTGTCAAAATATAAATAAGGAATTGTATGGGATGCATAAGGAACAAAACTTTTTATCTCTGTGGGATCTTTCCCCTATTATGAATTCTCCTACAGTTTTTGAGTATGTGATCTTGTAAGTAGAACATATGACTTTAACAGGGAGAAGAGTATTGAATAGAGTTCTGACTTTGCTGCCTGCTATTTATGTATATGTATGGATGCACTCTAAACTTTTCCCTAGATTGAGTTGCACTTAGCAACAGTTCTCCATTTGTGGTAGAATGTTTTTAAAACACTCTAAGGGTCTTAAACATTGGTTGGATCTTAACAGGAGTACCTCTAGCTGTGCCTGATTTCAAGTTGCCAAGTCTTGTGCTTGAACCTTTCAATCTCAAGCACATTTTGTATTAGAGTATGATGAATTAGTATAATAAATTACTTGCAGTATTTTTTAAAATAACTGTCCTCCATCATTTCAGTCACCTGTTGGGAAGGCTTTGTTGCTCCCATAGCAACAAATGACTACTACTTTTATTGAGAATATGTGCAATTGTGTACTTAATTTGTATGCATAATTATTCTAGTCTATGATTTTGAATATTTGAGAGCATTTTACAGTAATGGATCAATAAAATGGGGAACAGAAGTTATCAGCTAAGTTAAAAAGTACTTCCTCTGTTATAGAACATAATCTAGTGCAGCATAAATGAAAAAGGAAATGCATGCGATGACAGGTTTAGGAACACCATGGGTGAGTTGTTGTATCTGAAGCGACTGTTGAATATAAGTAGATAATTGAAGTGCCCAAGGTTAGGGTGTCTAATCAGATGGTTTGGGTGTTTATTCAGACTGAGTTGGATTGGGATGGGAAAGATTTTCAATGGACTTTTCTGTGGCTGCTTTTTTTTTTTTTTTTTTTTCTCTCTTTCTTTTCCTTAAACAACAAGAGATGGGACAAAGGACTATACTTCCTGGGTCTCGTGTGCCCTCTATGGTTCTACATTGCCTGCAAGAAACACTTTTCCTTCCAGCTAAATTTTTCAGTCAGTGAACACTAAAAGCCTACTCAGCCTTAAATATACATGGCAGCTTATGGTGTGACTGGGTTTTCAGAAAGATCATGAGAAAATGCAGAGCTAGGCAGTCTCACAACTGGAAGCTGTCCCTTAAAGAAAAACAGAAGGAGAAAAAGGCTACAGAAAGATACTGGAATTTGAGTGAGAATAGAGTGTTAAATTTGAAGAGTGGAGAGTAGTGTTGAGTTAAGGAAAGGGTATTAACACTTAGATGTTCCTGAGCTCAGGCCTTCTCCTCAAGGTCCCAACCACCATTTAGATTCACTGTCCCAGGGCTGATTGCTGTATTCAATTGAAAGTGATATATGTGTTTACATTATCCTCAAAAATGGCAATTTTTTCAAGTTGATTTTTCTCACTATAATGTTACCATTCAGCGTGGTCTTAAAAGAAATGTGAACTTCTTCTGTAAAACATGCAAAATGAGATATGTCTGCAATAGTACTGGCCAATCCTGTTTCAGTTTTCCTGGGGCCAATGCTTAGTGACATCAGACTGGGGGGCTGAAGGTGGTGTGGCATTGTTGATCTTAATTTGAAAAGTAGAGTAACATGCACGGTGTTCTTCTTTGTGCCCCATACATCTCAAGATGCTTCCAAAATTCTTTAGATTTCAGACCTGGTTTTCAATGAGCATGGTCGTTGTCAGTTAGGGGTGGTACAGTAGTATCAATGCATTGAAGTACAGGTGTAGAGTATTACTGTGGTCACTTAGAACTGTCATAATAGTGGCATTCTTGATACACATGAGTTTGGAGTAGTCAGGCCTATAATGCAGATGAAACTTGCTGTTCTGCATGACCTGTGTGAAAAAGTGTTTTGTTTGGGGGTTTTTGGGGGGAGGGGTCATTTTTTTCTGTTTGGGGGGGGGTGTGTGTGTTTTGTTTTGATTTCTTTCTTAACAGCTGCAAAACATCTTGGAAAATTCTTTTTGGTATTTTAAGCACCTACTTGGACTTTCCATTTAGTCAGATTTGACTGCGGATAGGAAACACTTCACATTATATAAAAGGTACTAGAGAAAGAGGTGCTCTTGTAGAGTATTTTCGGACTTCCATATAAAACTTCTTAAGAAGACAAAATAGTTCAGTAAATTACTACATGTAATTCATTGTAGTCCATCCAGTGACTAAGAACGTTCAAGACTTCAGGTTAAAAGTTTTCATCAAACTAGTCTTTAAAATTATCTTTTTATAGGCAAACTTCTTGTAGAATACCTTATTATCCAGTAGAGTTGTGATGTCTAGATAATACTGCTTTGAAATACTTTCTGCCAGTTTTATGCTTTTGTTTTGAGTGAAATGAAACCTCTGGAGGATAGAATGTTGGAATTCAGTGTAGAGCATAAGTGCTCATAATGTGGTCCTCACCATTAATGTCAGTGTCTGGTTTAATATTTTGTCTTACTTCCCCTGTCTAATTGAGGGGTGGAGGGTAGATAAAAGGAGGGGGGCAGGAATCCAATGCTATTCTTGTAGTTTTGTTGTATAAATAAGACTTTTTTAATTTGACTATTTGTTATTTATTTGTTCTTCTTTATTATTCAAAGATCATAAAATTTATGGTACAACTGGGACTACAAGTTACAGTCTTTTTATTTTCCTGGTTAATAAAAAGGTCCTGGGAGATGCTCGCAGGTATATTTGTTGCTTCAACTTTTTCAGCTGTAATAGCATACCAACGGCAACATTAAATGAGTTGATTCTATCTTGACAGTTTGCCTTCAGACTTAGAAAGCTGTGATAATGGCAGAACTTCAGGAGAAAGGGGTCTAGTAACTACTCTGATTTTTAAAACAAAACAAAACAAACCCAACAAAAAAGCAAACAAAGAACAAAAAGGAAAAAAACCAAACAAACAAAAAAAAAACCCACACAAAAAAACCCCACCAAAAACCAAACAAACAAACAAGCCAAAAAACCCACCCTCAACTCCAAAAAAAAACCCCAGCTTGATAAGTAACAGAGTTCAAACGTTAAAGTACCGATTGTTGCAAGGCTCCTTGCTTTCATACAGCTTTATCTGAGCCTTCCACTGTGATCTTTTCTAACTGATTCAGGAAGTGGAAGCTCTGCATTCATTGGCATAATGTTAATGCTGAGGGATTTTTCAGCATCAAGTGCTTGTAGCCCATAATATGATATTTCTGATTTTAATTGTAAGACATCTCTTCTGTCTGATTAAAAAAAAAAAAAAATACCCTGTTTAAAATATTTTGTTGCAGTCAGTCTCTGTACAGGTGGAAAATTCAGAGCAGCCAGCACCACAGCACCATATATTTTGTTGGGTAGTCATTGATTCCTCATTCTTCCAGTGAGTATCCCACTCAGAGGGATACCAAAGGCTCTAGGCAGAGCAGTTTTGTTACTTGTGCTGTGGTGTGCAGACAAGGAACAATGGCATCTCTACCTATGTTATCTTCTGAGTAGTCCAGGGCCTGAAGTCTCTGAAGTATTATGAACAGACATCTTCAAATGCTGATTCTTCTTGTTTAGAAAGAAAGTGTTTTATATCAATTATCCTGAGCTGAAGAGCTGTTAATTTGGGGTGGGACCGAGTTACGTGCTGAAAGATTCCAAGTACTGCTGCTTTATCATGTCACGAAGAGAATCTATGGTAAATTACAATATCTGTTTCTGGTCAAATCATATGTTCTGTGATGTAAATTACTTGTAGCCGTATTTTTTTAGCAGTGTGTGACAGGAGCTGGACCCTTAAAGAAGCTGGTAGTCTGTCAGGGTGGTGGTAGCTTGCTGGAGCTCCAGTAACCTCTCTGGCCAGCAAGCAGCTTCACTGTGCATCAGAAAGTGGAAGTCCTCTGAAAGATAGTGTACTTGGTGTTAAAATGCTGTGTTAGTGCTTGGGATAGCTGTGGCTGAATTTTATTGACAACTACATTTAGTTAATTTCAGCTAATTATATAAAATGTATTTTTGGAGCCTGAAACAAAGAGTATCTGTTAAAATAAAGGGTGCAAACTCAGACTTTGGTGTTTCTTTATGTTTCAGTGATAGATAAGCCCTTCTGGACAAAACACACTAGTTTTGAGATCATAGGATACCATGCATGTTCCACTTTACAACTTTATGTACATTACTGCATCTTAGATTCCTGTTTGCAATAAACTGTACCTGAGTATTAGTGAGTGGAATTTGATTGAAATCAATGAAATTCTTCTAGACTACGATTTATAGGGATAGGGATTTATAGGGATGTTTCCTGTTCCTTTTATTTGGAACTGAAAAATGGTATGGTATTCCAAGGTTATTTCTCTTTTTTTTTCTTTCTTTTTTTTTTTTTTTTTTAACTTTATTCGTTTTCTTATATCTTTTTCCTACACTGTCTTCTCCTTCTTTACTACTCTTTGAGTTTTCTAGGCCACTGACTGATGACTTTGATGTTTCTTTATATATGGAGTAAAGACCCAAAACTTGAATGAAAATTCTAGGTACTGTTGTGCCTTCTTATCTGTGAAAGTAAAGCAGTATTTTCATGTTACTCATATGTGTATGAAAATAATTGTACCAGGAAAATAATGTCTGACTGGCAACCTTCACTTCAAAGCTCATACTTAGCTTTGATGCTATGCTTTTTCTATTTAGAAGATTAAGGAAGGATAACTTAATGTGAAATAGCAAAATAAAGACTTTATCAAGCTGATGGAAGCCTTCTGTGTGTTGTGGAGATGTGCTAATTTTAGCATGGCACTATTTTCCTAACCTAACCTTGCAGATCTATGAGCTTAATCTGTCAGTAAAATATTTTTGAATCTCGTGGGAGGTGGTGAAGTTGTGTGAAGAGCTCTTTAAATATTTGGCCACTTCTAGGATTTATGTTAGCTGTGAGAAGTGATTAAGATCATCACTGTCCATTTTGTGGTTAGCAAGACGGCTTTTAGGAATTCTTATAATTCTTTGTTTCAAAATTAAATGTAATAGAAAGCAACTAAGAATGTTAAACTAAGTTCAATCATTTCCTGTTGATAGATTTAACAGTGTACGATGGTGTCTCCTGAGTTACAAACATGTATGTAATAGAAGATTTGTGCATACAGAAAATATAAACATCCTTGTGCAAAAAATCTTTTATGTTTTAAAGGAGCAAATCCTTCCAAGAGTCAGTCTGTTCTAATAGCTATTGTGCTCTAATAGCCATTGTGCTCTAATGCCTCCTTTTTCCTCTGCTTGAACATCCCTCTGAGACTTCTCTCATTGAAGCTTTGCAGCACAGCTTTCTGGTGTCCATAAGGCCACCAGAAAGTAGGTGTGACTTCTCTTATGCATGCTGATAACAGTGCAGCTCAATTATAAACATCAAATGGGTGGGGAGCAAATACAGACTGGAGGGAAATATGGAAACTCTTTTGGTAAGTAGGTATGCAGATTACTAGCTACATAATATATGGAAAATGTTGCAGTATTTGAGAGCAGGGGAAAATTAAGACAATTGTCAGAAACTGAATTTGTAATCTGGAAGTTTTCCCATTGTGAAATGAATGTGGCAAGGGGCTGAGGTCTCAGTTTAGTTTTGTATGTAAATTGTAGCATTTTAAAGCTGAAATTCTTCCAGAAATTAACATTCTCTTTAGTGTTTTTTCAGTCAAGTATATTCGACTCTGTGGAAAAAGCATAGCCTACATACACAGGAGAAAATGTATGAGAGGATTGGTAGCATAAAAAAGTAGATGAAGGAAATTGTCAAGTCAGTGTAAACCCTTAATGCATTTGTTGCAGAGTGTGGAGTTAAGACGTATTTGATTTAAAACAGAATGCGCATCATCTTTTTTCTGCTTGTTTTCAGGAACTCGCTGTGTAAATTCAGCCTATTAAAGATAAATGAAAAAGAGAAGTTATGAAATTAAAAGTAGCTGTAATATACAGATTGAATGTTTGGGTGGGAGTGAAAGTAGGAGTTACTGGGTTGGAACAGTTTCCTTAAGATCTGTCACATCATACCATTAAAATAAAGAGCTAGACATAGTAATTTTAAAGGGATATTGTATAAAAGTTGGGAGACATTAATGCAGTAAAATGCATTGATGGATTCCAAACTTACAGACTATTATGAGTATTGCACATACATAATGACTGCAGATAGCAAAATATTTGTGTACTGGATTGCTTGTGAAGGAAATAATTACAATATATTAGAAAACTTTGATTCCATCAGCTCCCTCTGTGTGTGTTTGTAATTTCATTAGGTGACTCTTGTAGTAAATTCAATTTTTTTTTATTTCACTCATATTTGTAATATAATCAAAGACCTTCATAAAGGTACAGAATTCTTTCCTTTTTATTTGCTTATATTCTTAGCAGCTGCAGCCTTTATGTGAGAAAGGGAAAGGATGAAGAAATTGCTTCAGCTTCTTTTGTTCTGCCATAGACGTCTTATGGCCACAGGCAACTCACTTCATCTATCTATTCACTGATATCTAGTCTCATACTGATAGTATTCTGATGATAGAGAAATACTTTTTCAAAAAAGTATTTAAATAGTGTAGATAAGAGATTTGTGTAAATTATCAAGATTTTTGATACAGCAGGGTATGAGACTATATAGTACTTTTCCACAGCTAGACATTTTATGCTAGAGATTTTGGTTGCTATGTGATTTCCTAGTCTTGGCACATCACTAATTTTACCTACATTTGCAGTGCCCTAGCTACCCATTTTGTTGTCGGGTCCTTACATGTAGATAATGTTTTGTGATACCCTAAGAAAAAAAATCACTGAGGAGAGTAGTGAATTGAACTTGGGTCTCCTAGCACTAAATTCTGATCCAGTCTTCCTCGATCTTAAGGGGCAGTGCATCTCATGCTTCCTCTGAGGCATCAGAAGGTCTGTGCTGACAGTAGGTTGTGCAGCCTCATATAGACATCCTGTGGAGTTCCCTGTTCCAACTCTGTTCTCTTCAATCGCCAAAGTGTCAGTGTTCTCCTTTGTCAATGATGGACGTACTTCCCTTTGCATGAGAGGTGCTGTCTTGCAGGTGCCTCCTCAAAAGAGTAAAATAGGAAAGAATGATACAAATTGCAGGTGTTAAGTCCCATTTGTTATATGTTGCATAGAAGTAAGGAACTGGGAAGAAACATGAAGCCTGGATTTTCTGCAGTGCAGATATCTGGGTATATCATCAAGATGGTTCAATATGCATCTAAAAGTATATCAGAATTTTACAGCAGTATCTATTGCTTGTTCTTCTGTTACTTTAATATTTTACAAATTATATCATGGAACAAAACCATTTTTTTTAAACCCGTTTTTTAAAGAAAGAAGGAGAGAGAAGCTTTTTAAAATTAATGTATAGGTTATGATACACATTTAACAAAACCTGGGAATTCCAAAGTGTAGACAACCATTGTCTTGCCTTAACCAAGAGGTGCGAGTAAAAGATACAGTGTCAGCCTTAACTCTGAATTTTCCTGGCTTCTGTCACTTCATGTCACAACCTTAGCATTAGTAATATACATTTTTTTTTGTCAAGGAACAATAGCTAAAATGTATTTTGACTAGTACAATTAAGAAGGTGACATGTAAATCATAGAAGTTCACTGTTCAATAGTAATGTATGTCACCTTTTTAAATACAAGTGTAATTTTGAGTACTTGGTAACTACTATCTGTAGCTACAGAAATATCACCACCTCCTGCCTTTCGGTAAGAATCTATATTTTAAGTTTTGTCTAAAGACTACACCATGACAGAGAAGAAAAAACTTTTAGCTGAGCATTGTACTTTAGTATAGAGCAGGAACTAAATATAGTGGCTATGTCATCACAGCAAGGTTGCTTTGTGGCAAAAATACAAAAGAACACACACCCCCCAAAAAAAAAAAAAAAAACAAAAACAAAAAACCAAACAATGCAAAGATATATACATTATTGCTGGCACAGTCCTTAGATAGATGAAGATGGTTATAGAAGCAGCTGGTTACAGGAGATTCTATCTTGAGTGATAATAATTGAATCTGAGCAATGTAATTTTGACCACTGGGACCTATTTTGCTAACTCTCATTAATCTCATTTTAACTGAGGTTGGAGGAAGCTATGAGAAACCTGAGATACCAACCCTGTGAGAAGGTTATACACTTCAACCTTAACTGACCAAAGGAGTACTTTTGGCACTTCTTCCTTGAGTACAGCAGCTATACTCAGGCCTCTTGGCAAGCCTTATATACTTTCCCCTAAGGAGGTGTAGAATCCATTTGCAGAGAAAGGAAGGAGAGAGCAGAAGAAACCTGGTAGCTCAGGATGGCTAATTTGGTCTCTGTCCTTTCTGTCTTCTGTCTTTTGCCTTTGCTTGATTCAGTATCAAGAGGTGGAAGAAGAACCCTGAGGGCTGAAAGTGCACCTTTCATGCAGTTATGGGAGGGACTAATATGACTATGAGGAAAACTATAGTTCTGAGGGCTGGGGGAAGATGGGTAATTGGGACAGGGAGAAATCAGGCTGGGTTTGGGCAGGAAGGCATGCAGACATTAGTGGCAAATAAATAACAGGATTTTTTTTTTTGAACTCCAAAATTCAAATAGCTTGTAAGTGCAAGTCTGTTAGAAGCTTGTGCAGAGCTCAGTTAAATTAGGGTAATTGAACAATATTAGTTGTGCATTATTCTCACAGAAGCATAGCTGTTTGGCAAAAAGAAGAGTAGCCCATTATAACCTGGATTTTTGTTTTAACTGAGTTTTTTTAACTTTATGGGCTAGTTGAGCTACAATGTAGAACTGAGTCAAGTTCTGGAAGTCAGCTCTGTGCTGTCCTGATCCTATTAGTACTCAGCAGAACTTGTAAGATAATGTCTATGTGTAAAGAAATGTTTTCCAGCTGGTTAATTCATGTAAGTCTATCAGTTCCACTTACAGTCAGTGAGTAAACTGATGTAAGATTCAGGACGTAATCTTCCCCCTCCCAAGTTAGGGCTTTCCCCTGGCTATTGAAATACGATCCCCTCTGCTGTATCACCATGTGTTTTCGAAATAGGGCAATTTAAATTTAAAGGGCTGTACTGCCAGCTAGCATATTACCAGGTGATTTTGGGCACTTCATCTGGGATATTAGAGTCTAAAGTCCTCAAAGAATGGTGACTACTTGTACACAATTTGGACAGCACTCTAATGACTGACATACCCTGTGAAAAAGAACATTGCCACCTCTAGCACCATCTTGGTTTTTAGCCTTAAAATGAAAGGGGAGGAAGGTCTCAAGCTCAGTCACAAAGTGCAGAGATTGTCCTATAGCTACTTTAGACATGCTCTGAACACGTAATTGAACTGGACTGTTTGGAGATTTAACCAGAAAGTTACTTAGGGAGGATCTTTATTAGGCCTACTGTAGAATAAAAGAAGATCTGCCCTGATTCTTTGTGAGGAGTAAGGGATGATTTGCCAAGCGTGGGGGAAAAATGCTGGCAATTCTTCTGCAGAGTTTAGTTGTCCGGTGGTTAAATTACAGAGATTTTGGTTCTTTTGTGGATTTGGACCATAGTACTTGTTTGTGACATGGCTCTGTTTTGTTTGTTGGGTTTTTTGGTGGTGGTTGGTTTGGTTCACTAAGGGTCAAATTCACAAAAATATTTCCATGTTTACTTCTCATTTATTTTATATAATAAACTTTGTAGATCTGGTCTTGAAAGCAAGAATCATGATATATCATGGTACTGGTGCTGAAGTCTGTGGAGTCTTACTTTGTCTGTGGAGTAGAATAAGGTCACACACAATGTAGATAGTCTGTCCTGTATGTGAGACCAAGAATCACCATGGTTACTTATCTGATATTCTTCATACTCTCTCTCATGCTTGTGTGCACACTCTCTCTCTGTTTTTTGCATTATGCTGAAGATTCTAAATCTCCAGTGTAAAACAATTTTCTTTGTGAAATAGCGGTAAGAGTATTTTGAATGTTTATATCTTTGCAGCAGTGATGTATCCATTAGTATCAGGAAGCAGTGCCTGACACAATGTGCTGGAACTGCTGCTGGTCACCCAGAGCATGCTTCTTGACCTGTACGCCCTGCTTGTAAAATGAGAACTGCTTGCTTTATTAATGTGAAACAGTTGTTGCTTGCAGCACCATTTCCCTCATTATGGGACTGTACATTTCCTACAACAGTGGCAGTCTGCTATCTAGGTGTTAACTTTTGCATGACTGCAGGTAGGAGTTCCTATTTAGCACTCAAGGAGAGACTCGGGATTTAAGTCATAAAGCTTCATCCTCTTTAGTGGTTCCATTTATAAGCTAGACTTCCTGGTGTCTCTCACTTGGCAATACAGTGCTTTTAGTGACTGCTATGTGAAGCAGTAGCAGTGTAATCCAACTTCATAAATATGTGTGTATATACATATAACATCTTAAGAATAAACAATAAATAATCAAACATAGATTTATTTTTTTTCAAGTGGAATAAATATTAATGTTCAAGTATAACTTCCTGTTTCTTGTCGTATCACAGTGACAATGAGGGTTGGGCAAACAGCCATGTGAACTTTTTATGTAGAGTCGATTGCTCAGCAGTTAAGTTACTTCTACAGAACCTGGTCTACTAGTACTTTAGATTCCAATTTCTGTTTAGACACCAAGCACTCATGTGAATCTATGGAAAATCAGGCACCAAATTAGGAGTAAGGATTTGAAATGCTTTTGCGTGCATGGAAGACCTCTGATAGCACAGGAAATAAATGATGATTTTTCTAGTGGCATCTTAGCTTAGTTTGGGGCACTGAGTATGTGGCTATTCTTAACACATGTGGATTGTAGGTGACCTTGCTTTTCTTGCCTGTGGCCTTGAGGGACAGAGTGATACAGTGGCGTATTTTGGGAATGTGCTTCACTGCATGCAAACAGATATACTAGTGCTACTATTCTGTTTTAGTCTACTTAGCTTTCTTACTTGCTGCAGTTAAACTATTGATTTTATGCTACTGCATTTATAATGTGTGCTCATCAGTTAAATAAAAAAAGAGCAAGGAAGCTAAGAGATTGTAGGCAGCTAAAAGAGAAGTTAGGGGAAGGAAAGTTGTTCAAGTGAAAAATAGAAACTTTTTTTTTTTTTTTTTAAGATGCTTTGGAGCAGATTTTTGGTAGTACTTATTAAGGAAAGAGGATAGTCCGTATGGAATAGAATGTAGGATTTTTAATAAGGAAAGTAATGTTTGAAAACAACCAATAGGAATGTGGACACGTAAAGAATAATTAGAGATTGTCTTTAAACAGCAAAGAGTAAAAATTTTTGCTCTGTTCATATCATTCTGTGTTGTGCCTTTTGCTAGGATTTTACACATTAAGATTGCCATGTATTGCTTAGTATTGTTAATACGCAGAATCCTGGCAAAAGGTTGACATTGTAATGGTTCTAAAGGACCCATTTCAATGTAAATCCGAAGGGTCTATCAATGTGCAGGGGATTTATGTGGGTGAGTCCCATTAATGGTAATGGGACTTATGTGCGTAAATCTCTTCTGCATTGATGGGAAAATAGACTCCTTAGTATGCAAAGTCTCATTTGAAATCAAAAAGCATTTGCATAAGATCCATACATAGCATGGAACTCCGTGTGTTAGAAACAGTATAAAAAGAAGATAATACACCTTAACTACTTTAGTGGATAAATACTAGTGTAAAAAGAATATTCTTTATATTATGTATTTTACTTTCAAAAATTGCAGCAATATTTATACAATTGTCCCCAATTATTAGAAATTAAAATAGTTGGGGTTTTGCTGATGTGGATGGTTGCTTTTTACATGAGTGTAGTTGAGCAAAATAAGTCTGTATAGTTGCAGAAATTTTGTACTGTGTTCATGTCCTTTCTGCATGAAATAATTAATTTTAAATGACATAAAGAGTATAAGCAAGAACCAAGAGATTTTTGCAGTCTCAGTTCCGCTGCAGTTCTCAAAGCCAATTGATCTAATACTCTCAAACAAGATTATTTGTGTCATCTTTTATTTGAAATGCCAAACAGTACTTAAAAAGTCATTGTGTGCCACTGATCCTCAGAACTCCAACCTTTGATACGAAAAGATTTAGCTTTGTATTAAAAAGTGTCCATTGCATGTGTACGTGCAAACTGAATTGCATCACAACAAGAAAAGTTAAACTGTCATATTATGGCCAAAGTCTGAAAATACAGAACATATGAGCTTTCCAGCAGGTGTCACTGTTGGCAAATGCAAAATAAAATCTCTACATTTTTCACAGCTTATGTAGAGTTAAAAATATTTTGTAAGAGGTGATGTACTTCAGTGTTTTGTTTTCTACTTTTTAAAATCTCTTCCTTGTGATATTTAGAGGTTTATTCTGTTAAACTCTTTAGTATATATTGCTTATCATAAGGAGGCTCAAATGGACATGAATATGTTACAACAAAATGATAATATTGCTTTGAAAGTATCTTAAATATTAATGGCCTACTTTGTTCTTTGCTATCTGCCTTTCAGATTTGTGGTGTTTTACAAACTAAGTATGAGCATGAACAATTTAATTATTTTGCTATTTCTATGTTTTTAAGTGGGTGAAGGAAAAGACTAACTTGATTTTGCTGATGCAGGCAAGAAGTGGGCTGCAGAATCATGGGGCTTTTTAATTTTGTTTTAGTTGGAGGAGGAACCTGGATGTAGGTACCTATTTAAAAATTTTAAAGTTTTGACCATGTGTGACTATGCCAGGTTTCATCTGCCTGAAGGAGGAAAAGCCATATTATCCAATGATAGCAGTGACACTGGGTAATAACCCTGATATAATTACATTGCACTCAATACAGTCACATTAGGAATGAATTTGTATTCATATGCGTTTTTGAAGGAAAACTTTCCTGGTCCTGTTTTTGTGAACAGGCGATCTTAAGTGAAGGATCTACAGCTGTTACATGGAAAGGGAAAACAGCATGCTTGGTTGCTGCATCTGACTGCACAGGTAAATTGCATCAGAGACTGAGGTATCAGCTGAGTATTGTTCATCCAGTAGCAATTAGCACACCTCAGCTGGCAAGAATATAGTTTAAATAGTTTAAAACCAAGCAGCCTTCATAAGTGAACTATTGAAAGATGGGGGAAAATGCACCCTGAAGCTTTTCAGCTAAATTCATCAGGTGCTCTGAGAAGGAGGGATGGTGGAAGGAGCTATATTTTACCTACAGATAGAGTTACAAGCCTTAGGAAATGAAGTGAGGGGACTGCTCATGCTGCCTCCTCTCAGCATGGATGGGTTGGAGGAAAGCTCTGCCTCTGCTGGTGTGTGATATGAAAGCATTGCTTTCCTGATAGCTACTCCCTACTCCTCTTTTTTTTTTTCCTACTTTTTTTTTAGTTGTTGCAGAAATAAGGTTCCTGTAATAGCAGTTTGTGTGTAGCCTAAATGCCTATCTCAGTACTTGTGAACTCAGTAGTGGTGCACAATAACGTGATTAAATATTGTTATGGGTATATGAAGTCAGGAAAAAAAACCTGGGATGTTTCAAAATCTGATATCCTTGTAACTTGTTAAGTTAACAGAAAACAAAGAGAAAATTGAATGGTTTTATAAAAATGGGCAGGGTGTGGAATAACCTTGTCTTCTGAAGTCATGAACAATTGTATATATTATAGTTGCTATATTAGTAGCTAAGTATATGCTGAGTGAACACAACTTTAGCACTCTGTTCCTACTGTGCTAAATTTGCAACCTCATTTGTTTCCTATAAAGTGATTTTGACAATTAGATGGTTTTTGATATCTTAATCTAAAAGAAATTTATCACATAAAACCTTTACTTTTGATAGAAGTGCACTTAAAGGAACCAGAAAGTGGTAGCTAAAGAGGCCCAGTTTCCTGGATTCTACAATAGCAGTATTAACTTATTCAATTTTATTGAGTTTTATGACTCAGTAAATTTGTACTTGCACGTGTCATAATGAGACTAGTTTTCTTAGCCATTGGAGGATCTAGTCCTGGACAAATTTGGATACATGTAATGTTTATATGGGGAAGAAGAATACCTCTTTTTTTTTTTTTTTTCCTTCTTTCTGTTTTGGTGTATGTGTTGTGGTTTTTGCCTGCTTCCTAATGACTTTTTATCAGTTTTATTTACCTCCATTAGAAATTTAGGGAGCTTGTTAAATTCAGGAGCTTAGCCTTCTCTTTCTTGAATATTTTATTCTTTACATTATTTATGTCAATTTTGCAATCAATATCTGCTGCTTAGGGGAGGAGGGAAAGGCTGGGAGTGCAGTGCTATTCTGCTCTTCAGATTTGGCAAGGGATGTTTTTGAATAATGACTTCAGCAATTAAGTCTTTAGAGAGCTTTCCATTGTGCTTTGTGCAATTTATTTTGCCTTAAGAACACAAATGCTGTTGTGTTCGGAAAGGTCCTGGGTTTAGGTACAGAATATAGAAAGAGATACATAGAAGTAGTGAACTGCTGCTGGTTTCAGCGTATTATGTAATTCTCAATAATTCTAACTAGGAAAAATGTCATCTTTTGAAAGCAGAGTCAGCCCTGAATCAGTTCTGGAAATGTGATAATGGGCCTGAGAAATCTAGACTTTGTGATGTCTTAAAAGTGGACACAATTGCAAAATTATAATATATGAATCTTGGTTAATCAGTGTGAAAACTAGAAAGGTGATGGTGAAGGGGAAAAAGGAGATCACTGAATGTGATGACTGTGACTTTCGTAGTGCAGGTTTTAACTGATGTTCCCTGCAGTATAGCGTCTTCACAGGAAGTTGCTGAGGTCAAACAGGAGTAAGGAATGAGACAAATTGTATATGGTGGGCTAAGGAATTGATATGTGAGATTAAAGTATGACTTTATAAAATTAACTTCTGCCTAAATGTACTGTAGGATGCGTAAATTTTTCAACTACAAAACAGCACAGAATAATACCCTGATGCAACGGTAACAAATAAGTGCATTTTTCCCATGGGAGGAAATAATAATCCCACAGTTATCCAGCAATACAAAGCAATCTGTAGGATAAAGAAATACTAGTGTAGTCCTTAATTTTACTTAAGAGAGGTCAATTAGACTTTTCACTTCTATCACCTTTCACTTACTGTGGAATAAAGTGAAAAATGAATTGGCTTTTCATGCTTAGCTACAAATAAAACTGCTTTTTGTTTTTTAATTCAGAAAAGTTCTCAGTCCTCTGTACATTTCATCAATATGTAGATAATGTATATGGGCTTTTATCAGATATGCTATAATACTGCCAGAAAAGGCAGTGTGTAACACTTAATAGTTCAGTCCTATCAGTCCATAATTTTATATTCAGTTAGCCCCAATATATGTACATGAAGTGCAACTCAAATGAACAATTGCGTCAACTGTACTTGCTTACTTCCCAGATCCTTTTCTAGCACTAGTCCTATGAAAATCTGATGTAAACATTTTAAAGAATGGATTGCTGACTAGGTGCTGCTTATACAGTTGCACAGAATACCTACTCTAAGTAGTTCTTACGAAGGAAATGAGAGTTGTTCTGATGAAAAATTCCTAAGTTACACATAAGTGTAATCTTGTTTATTCCATAAACAGTCTAGTATTACGTTGAATTGTCCAGTCTTTGTGTGTGCCTGTTTTAGCAGACCATGTGTCTCTGTTTTGAAAACTCTGGTTGCAAAATGACTCTCTTCTTATTTTTGATTCTCAAAAGTATGGGTAGTGTTTTAATTATCTTTCTTACCCTTATCATCAGAATCCTGTGTGGTCTGATGTACTGCTTTCCCTTTTGTACATGTTGGGTAGACATTGTGAGAATCCCTTTCATATTCAGCTTTTTCGTGAATAATTTACTTTCCATTGATTTGTGAATTTTTGGAAAGGTTAAGTATCTTTAAACTTCTCGCCTAATACAGTGCTCAATGTTATCACTTCATGTGGTAACTTGTTACACAATATTGGGGGGCAAATCCTAGGTTTATGTTAAAAATATGTCAGCTGGAGGATAAACTGTATTTCAGAGGCAAAAGTTTTCAGCTGCATTCTTGGTACTTGGTTTTCTTGAAACTTTGTATCTTAGTTCTACTTCACACTGGTGCCTGGTGAAAGCAGGCATGCTTGGCAAGATATTTTAAACCAATTCTTTATGTCCTGGTATAGGAAGTCCTGTTTCTGTTATTTTTAAGGTGCATTTATAAAAGTGTTTTTTAATACTACCTTTTTTCCTTTTCTCTGATAAAACATGCACTGAATGTACATGATAATTCAGTATTAAATTCAAGGGGTTTTGCAGGTTGAAAGTGGGACTTCAGTCACTTAGATATTCTGAAATGAGAATGGTTAGCTTTTGTGCTGCTTCACTACAGAAAAACATGTTATAATCTAAGTATACTTCACTAGAGAAAGCACCATTTGATGACACTTCAGGAATTCCATGCCCATTCATATGTCTGAGCCATAAAATTTTCCTGATGAAGCAGGAATTTCTACTTCTTAACTTTTACCTCTATTCAGAGCCGTATTTGGGAATAGAAACAAAAAAGAGCAACCACTGCCCCTGCCAGTTACAGTAACTTCTTCATTTACGAAGGAATTGCTTTTTTAAAATAGCTCTGACCACAACTAGAAAAGGAAAATAGTGTTGCTAGGGTCATGTTTGAGTGATTTACAAGACACAGGGACTACATAGTGAGACTAACTGTAAAAAAAAAAAAAAAAAAAAAAAAAAGACACAACCAAAATAAATGTGCAGGTAACAGAAACCCAGTGTACTGTCTGAAAGCATAAAATCTTAAATCCAGTGACGTATTTTCAATAGCTTGTGACTGAAGTCCTACCTGTTCCTTGTCTGAAAACATTGGAGTCGCTGAGCAATGAGGAAATTATGACATCGTTTGACTATGTGGGCATGAAAAAGGTTGTAGTTCTAGCTGTGCTGTGCTTTCTTTTAACAGTTACTTCTTCTGTGACTGCTCAAAGAAGGATTTTAAACCTTGTTGCTTGGCTATCCCTGGATTTTGTTGTTCGATGAATGTTTGATATGATAAAGAAATAGACTCTTCTACTGTTGCTTTTGTGTTTTCAACATTAGCTAAAATGAAGCCACAAGTTGGAATAGTAAGGAGAAGAAACTCAGAATCAATTAGTGCAAGCAGTCTATAGAGATGTCCCAATGTGTTTATTAAAAAAAAAAATCAAAACACTTTATATAAATGCAGGTTTTAATCAAATTATATATCTTTCCAGTTTCTAGAATTTTGAAAAATAATTTTGTCTTCTTAAAATAGTGCAAACTGTTAAAAAATATGGTTGTTAGTGTTCAAAGACTGTTAAAACGCACTGGAAATAGCATGGCAGTCTCATTTTTACAGTAATACTAGGTTGTTAATTACCTGATCTATCCAAATACTGAGATTATAGTTAAAATGGCTCTGAGTAGGAGGTGATAATGATGCGCTGCCTGTTTTACAACACATTATATGCAGCGCACATTAATTCTGTTTTTTAAAAGAAAATATTCCACTGTATCCAAAGCTCTCATTTTAAAGACTAAAATCTTTTTTAGTAAAGCTAACCTTATTTGATATGTCTATAAGATATGTCTATAATATATAATACTGTATCTGGCAATGAGAAGAATCACAGATGTACGCTTGAGAAGATGTGTACTATTAAAAAAAAAAAAAAAAATTGGTGGTAAGAAGCATCGCTTCAAATTTAACCAAGATGTCAGAGTCTTAAATACTGGTTTGATAAAAATAATGAAAATTTTATTTTGTTTCCTTATCTTGTGTTTACAGCATAGTTCTTAGCTACACTTGGATATTGGTTTGGGTAGATACTGGAAATAACCAGAGTATGGCCATTTCTCACATGACTGCCCAGCGGTGAACCCTGTGGTGCCCACCTTAACTGGTTAGAGCCTTCCTGGGCACACTTACATGAACTGCAATGGCAGATGTACATTCTGTAAAGAAAAAATGGTACTTGTCAGGCAAGATGTGACTATTCCATTTCTGCTATTTTTGTAAAAATGAAGTCCAGGCACAAACATATTTTCTTTACTTAAGAGCTGCATCGGGTTTTGTAGTTGTTGCTTGGGCTTTTTCTTTCCTTGAGAAACTCAAAATGTGTGTTTTTAAAAAGCTTGTAGGAGAGGGACAGAAACCCCCAGACTTAAAGCTTTTTATTCCCTTACCATTCATCCATTTAACAAGATCCAGTAGCCTTGATCTTGTAAGTCCTAAGTCAAATTTCTTGAGAAATACAATAATCTGTTTTCTCTTAGAGGACTCCCACTGTCCATTGTGCTATATTGGACTTCTTTTGAGACTTGGTTTGGGATGGGGTTTTTTTGGTAGCTTAGGCGTTTTAACAGAGGAGTTCTGGTACTTTTGGGAACCTGAGTCTCAAATTTTCAATGGAGAACTAAATGTGGGATACTGAAGTGTTTTAGAAGATTTCAGATTTATCTTATTAGATGAGCAGTAAATATAATATCTTAATCTAGGAAGAGACAAAGTAATTCTGTGGGAAAAACTAAAAGTTAGGCTTTATAGCTGTCATGGTGAATATTTCAATTTTAGGATAATGGAAGAAGTTGCCAGTGTTGTATCTGTAATTTTTAAGGGTTAAGTAACTCTGAAACTATAAAGAATATTAAATGTTCTCTTTCCAGGTATTTTCTGGCACTTGGGAATTGCCAAATGATTCTTCTTCATTTTCTTGCTTAAATTGCCAAGAGGGTGGATCCTGGCAGGAGGGAGTTGACTCTAGCTGTCATCTGGGTGCCTTGGTCTTTTTTAAATTTTATTATTTGAGGTAATCAAAATGGATTTTATTTTTGAAAAGAAATGTCAATATGCCTTTGACATTCTGCAGGAAAAGATTTCAGAAAAGCTAAAAAATAGTTTCTATTGATGTAGCTTCAGATGTTCCTGCTTATTGACTGTAGTCACTGGAAGTAAGGCTGGCAAAGACTTTGCAGAATGAAGTCCTTAATTAGTTAAATACACAGATCTAGAGCTAAGTCTAACTGGTATTTGTATTGGGTGTGATACAGTTACTTTAAGCCTAACAGTGTTGCTCTAACTATGAGTCCCTTTCAACTGGCAAAATTTTCTGTAAGAAAGGCATAAGAGTGTCATGGTTAATTTAGTCATTAATTTTATGCTTTTAAGATCTGATTGTATATAACTGAATAAAAAAATGTATGTTATGCAGTAAGGTACATACCAATGTCCAGGTAGTGCTAAAGAGCTATGAGAGATTAGTGATGTCAGTGTTGCCATATTTTCATATTTCCTTTTGTTTACATAATCTACACATTCTCTACAAGCATAGCTCTAAAACAGCATTATTTTTTGGAATTATAGACATGTCTAAAATTCATTATGCAGTAAACATATTCCCAAGGATGACTAATGTGCTTAGAGGATTCTGCATAATGAGTGCTTTGCATTTTATAGATTTGATCCTGAGAGAAAGATCCTTGCACAATTTCCTCAGCACCTTAATGTATCAGCAGAGAAACCAGCAGTTATGATCCTGGTGTCTTTTAACATCATGCGTTCTACAGGATAGTCATGTATATGTGCTTAAGTAACATCATTCTTCAGGATGTTGTCAGAGGACTGCGCAGAATGTAAATTATGAGCAGTAAAATATATATACAGTGACCTTAGTTTTGCTTATGTGATGAATCGCCTTTCTTTCAAGAAATGCATGAGAACTGTGTGTGTTTGTCCAAGAATACTATATAGTCCCTCATGTATACTGGGAGGAGGATCCGTGGGAAGAGAGGAAAAAACATATAAATTAGGGGCACATGATGTGTACTACTCACACCTTGAACGGATACAAGCAGATAACTTGAGCAGGCCTTTCTGGCATTTGAATTTCAAGTTTGGGGGATCTTCTGCTTTTTCTCCATTCAAAATGCCTAATAAGCTTGAATTAATCTTCAAGATTTCTATCAGTCTTTTTTATATAGTGTAAAATTTCTTTGTTTTGTTTTTGTAAGTTAGCGAGTTTGATTTGTTTTAAGAAAGCATTTGCAGTCATAATTGAGAAATATTAAGCTTAGTGTTAATTAAACAAATTGATGTGAATATCTGATTGAGTCCTGAGAGGGTTGGGTTTTTCCCAGCTGTGAGAGAGATCACATTAAAAGATGAAAAATCTGTAAGTTAACTGCATGAGTTAAATGAATTTGCAGTACAAATATGAAAGTGTTTAAGCTCTAATAGTAACATGTTTTATAGTCTTGGATGGCTTTAAAATACTGGTAGTGTGATGAAGAAACTGATGATTTTAGAAAAATGATGAGTTTTCTTTTTGTAAGAGTTAAGAAGGCTTGACTATTTACTTGCATTTAGTAAAATCCTAGGACAATATCCTCTCCTTCCACAGCTTTTTCTTCAGCATGCTTTGGAGAAATAGAACAAGGAAGGATATACAAGTAACTTCTGAGACATGTAAGGGTGGTTCATCACTTGTTTTGAAGTGACACTTACTACAAAGTTTCTAAATAAATTTCTTCATTTGCAGGCTAAATTTCCCATTTCCTGTTGTCATTTTCAGTGCAATCTAATTCAAGACCAAGACTGAAGTTGACCTTGCTTTGTGGAGTTTAAGGGTTGGATCAGATGACTCCCAAAGTTGTCTTCCAACCAGTGATTACATTTTGAAGTCCATGTTTGGATCCAGTGTAGTAGAGGATACGTCTGGCTTTGGGTTCTGAAAATAGTTCTAATATCCTGATATTAACAGAGGACTCTCCATTATGTGAGGCATTGATCTTGAGGCATCTTTTAAGGATTTGTGGGGAGGGATTAGCTGTCTTGCTTATTTCTTTTTAACAGATGATGATATGAAACAGGCTGCTCTATCTAGATCTAATTATTTTAGAGAAGGTGCAGGATTTGCATGCTCTCATGCATGGTTTCAGGAAATTAGGAAAAGTTTTCATGCTACGGGAAGGTGGTTTTTAAGTGTCATTAAGTTGCTTGGAAATTTCTAGAAGTATAATTTTGGAAGTCTAGAGAGAAAGAAAACATCCTTCCTTCCCATAACAAAAAGTATCTTTGTTTCTTTAAAAAGTATTAAAATGATTCCTCTAGTAATTGTTATCTTGCTACGTTACCCAGTGCCCTATTAAGTCTGAGTCGGACATAAATAATGAAGTTGAAAGGCTTGAACAAGTCAAAGAGGTTTTGGAGTTTAATACATTCTATGGCAAGCCTAATGTTTTATAAAGGCAGTAACAATCATCTGTATATTCACTGCTATATATGGTTAATAAGGCTAATACTGATGCTGCATATACTGAAGGCATATATATGCCTGTATCAAATATTTTATGATGTGTAGTCTTGGATTTGTCTGATTTGTAGAATTTATGAAATTAATGTTACAACAATAAATCTAAGAGCCTAAGAAGAGCATAAGAAGAATTGAAGTACTACAATGAAACTATCCAGTATTTCAGTTAATTCAAAATAAATAGGGAAATTAAATTTAAATTTTTTTAAAGAGTCCTTGAATGGTTTGTTGATTAGAAACTAATGTAAATCCTTGTCTAAGATAAAACACCAAACAGGCGGCAGCTGCTGGTAATTGGTGCAAGTAATTGTAGAGCCAATAAGTTGAAGAAGTGCTTATTAAAAGAAACTGCCTTCCTATCTGCTCATAAGTTCAATTGAGTAATGCACTCTACATGTGGTCTGACGGTAGGTAAATTATACACCTGATTTAAAAGCACTCCATCCATAAGAGCTCCTATTTTGCTCATCTATGAAATTTTTACTTTTTTTATTACTAACTACTTGCAACAGCATATGGCATAATATCCATCAAATTAGGCTTTGAGGACATCTTAGACTGGCACCCTGCTGACTTGAAACATGTGCTTAATGCATATTGCAGTGGTTTTAACCCGTTAAGTGCCCCTAGGATAGGCTTTACATTCTCAAGGCAAGAATGCCCATGTGGCCTCACAGACACAGACTGCATACCCTCCTTATCTGCTGGCATTCCACCCAAAGTGATGAATTTGCCTTGATATGGCTGTTGCTCAGCCATCGTTTAAAACTCATTCTAAAGAAACATTGAGGCTGTATCATCTTAGTTTTGATCTGATAAGAAAATAGATGGATTTGAGAGAGTTGTAATTCAAGCTTAAGAATAATCTTTTAAAATATTAAATTGCAATTAAGCCACACTACTTCTTCAGCACATTAGTATGCATGCAAATAGCTCTGAAAATAAATGCATTAGTTTGATGAAATCACCTTCTAGTAAGTTATTTGAGGTGATATTTTGCACTCGTCATAAAGATAGGCGAGTTTCTGTTCACATAAATAACAGTGTATTTTGGCCTGCTCCTAAAACAAAAAACTTCCTATTTTCTTCCAGCTCCAAATTTTTGTCTTCAACTTAAAGCAACACATTCACAGGCATCTTTTTCTTTAAAGAAGCTGTAAGAATTCTGGTGGTCTACAGGTCTGAAAATGTTTTGGTGTGCCTTTGACAAGTGATGCTCTGTGAGTAAAACCTAAGGAAAAGCTACTAAACTGATAATTAAATATTGGGGAAGAATGGGATAAAAGCATCTGGTTCAACAGTTGCAGAAGAGTCATTTGGTTGGTTTCATTGTGGGTTTTCTAAAAGCTTTCAATGCATTCTTTGGAAACAATTTAAAGTCTGAATACTGATTTCCCTTGCTTCTTGACAGTAATTTTCAATGGAAGATTTCCATTGGAACTGATGAAGAGGTTAGAGATTTTATTTTTAAACTGAAATAAACATACACTCCAAGTTCTTGCTTGCAGCCCCAGAGCTAACCTGGTGATGTAATTTATTCTAGTTCTGTTTATTGGTAGTGGCTTTCTTGAGGATATTCAGACAAGATTTGTGCTGAAAAGTTCTGCTGCTAAGGTTGGATTACAACCTGAGGAAATTACAATCATACTGCTAATGGACATGCTGTACTGCATAAGCTGAAGTCCTAGGAAAAGGATCCTGTGCCCATGTAGCTGATGGTGTTCTAGGAAGCAACTGAATCAATGAGCTCCTTCTGTCATTGCAGATGCACCTTTGCTAGAGGGCTTTACCAGGCTGCTCACCTGGCCTTGCTGCAATGGTCAGGCAGATGTTCCAGGGAAGCATAAGCTTGTTAAAATGTTTAGGTGCACAGGTAACTAGTATGACAAACAAGTTAGCAAAAGAAATCTCAGGAAGTTAGTGAGAGATATTGATACCTCTCAGTAATGATAATATTAACTGCTAATTCTTTTCAACTAAACCCATGTCACTGTGGATATGTAAACTGAAGTGGGGGTGGTGGTGTTTGAAACCACAAGTGTTTCTTGTAAGCAAAGAGAGGAAGATAAATCGAAGGATATGGATATTCAAACAGGTTATGGAAGGGTAGGCTTGAGTAGACCATTCTACAGTGGTAAATGTGATGCACTTACTATAGTGTAGCATACCTCTCTCCCATTGGGAAAGAAGATCACTCATGTTTATTGTAACACAAAGATGTGCACCAAAGGAGTTTTGATACATGTAAGGATGTGTTCAGACAAAAAAAACCTGGTTTGACCAGTGTCTTGTTTCAAAAAGTGAAAGTGTGATTTCCCTAACAAAGTATAAGGTCAGGGCAAAAGCGTATGAAACTTCACTGATGTTCCTGCTTTTATTTTTTTCTCAGATCAGCTGAGTCAGTTTTAGCTTTATGTCAGCTTAGTAACCCTCATGTGATTACACTTCCATTCCCCCAGTCTTCCTTTGAGCCTATAAACTTCTAACAGCCATAATGTTCTTTGTTAACAGGTTCCAAGGGTCTGTTACCCTTAATATAAGGAGCTGCCTCCTTTTGCTTTGAACCTGGCTCCTATTGGCATCATCTGATGCTCCAAGTTGCAGACAAGTACTTAGATTACATCCTCTGATATTCTTGCAGTTTGCATATATGACCCAGGCCCTACATCGTCTGGAAGTGTGGGTCTTCCTCTGATGACCTTTTGCAATTACTTGTTGCTGTTGGAATGAAGCTCCTGTGTGGTGTTGATGGTGGTTGAAAGCTAGAGACTATCAAGAAAGCTGCCTTGCTTGCTTTTTGTCTTTAACTTCATGTGGAAAGAAAGAGGCTATCTGGCACCTGACTTATGCCTGAATCTCAGCTTTCTTGATTGCAGAGGAAAGGATCAAAACAAGCATTATTATTATATTTAAAATAGAATCACTATACTTTTTATCAACTCTTTACTACCAAGGAGGTGATAAAGCCAGCTTAGCTTTTTTAAAAAACAAAAAAAAAAAAAAAATACAAGCAAAAAACTTATACTTTTGAACCTTCACAACCTTTTGCAAGCACATTGTAAGAGACATTTAAACCAAAAGTAATAGCAAAATTGTACTTTCAACAAGTATGAAACCTATAGAAGGTGGTTTTAAGTGTTTAAAACTAGATGTTGAATGTGGACTAGTTCCTGTGCATTCAAACTTGAAAGCCAGCTGGGTGTTGGGGTTTAATTTTCTGTGTGAGGTTTTTTTTTTGTTTCTTTGCTTGGGGTTTCCAAAGGATGGATCATGTGTCCTAATTAGACTTAGCTGAATGTATTAATATCGGATTGTCTATCCATTGCTGATTTGTAGCCTTCATCTACAAATTTCTGTCAGAACTGGAAGGTGAAAGCTACAGCAATGTATTGCAGGAAGAAGGAATGGTGATGGAAACACAGCAGCTCAAGAATAAGTTCATTAATACGCAAAGTCGCTTTGACTCAATATCTTTTTTCTGACAGTGACCAGAAGTGACCAAGGCAAAACACTTGCACCATAATACTTATCCAGACTACTTCCTCACCTTCCAGTAGTTTGTAGTGCTATGTTCTGAGGCAGCAATGGGTTGGGTTTTTTTTTTCTGTAACCTTCAGTAGATTTTTATGCTGCTATATCACATATTTTGTAAAGTTGTTCCTGAATTTTGTAGCTTTTTAATATCCCGCATCTCTAGCCTCTAGTCCAGATTTTTAGTCTTTGTTGCTTTCTCTGCATCTTTACTGTTTCTATTATGTATGTTGGGGAGGAAAAGGGAAGTAGTGCAGTCAGTATTCAAGATACAGAAACACCATGTAATTTCCTAATTTGTTCTCTATCTTTTTTTCAATATTCACAATGTTTACCTGACTCTTTTGACTGCAAGTGAAGCATTGAGCTAGTGTTTTCATAAAACAATCTATTCCCAAATGGCAAGAGTCATCTTGGAACCTCTGCATAGGTAAAATGAGTGTTTTCACAAGTATTTCTTAACTTTTATACACAATGAATTTCATCTGTCATTTTATTGCTCACTTACTTGGTACTGTAACTCTCCAATTAGGGATTTTTTTTTTTTTTTTTTTACACTAGCTCTAGTAATCTAGTTTCTTTGAGTATTACAAATAGCATGGGCCTTATCACAGGTATTCATAAGCTGGTACTGTTGACCTCATACCACTATGAAAACTATCTGCCTATTCATTATAGATATATTCAAAATAAAATTTCCTTTGAGTTTTGAATTTTATTTATTTATTAACCAGGTGAGAGTTTTCTTCCTTACCTGGTAACTTAGTTTCTTTAATAGCTTTTTATTATGGACTGTTCCAGAAGCCTTTTTGAATTTAAAGACTTTATCATTTAGGTCTTACTCATACATATCACTGTTGATTATTTTAAAAACAATTTTGGAAATACTGGTTTTTGTTTGGTTTTTTTGTGGGGGGTTTTGGTTTTGTTTTGTTTTCAAACAGCATTGATTCGTACTTAATAGTTCTCATGTATTTATGTGCTTTTCATTCTTTTCTTTAAACTCAGGATTACATCACTATTTCCCTCTGGTCTTTGCTATGGAAAATGAGTAAAGTAAACTAAGCACCATCTCTCCATGAGGGAAATATCACAAATTTAGTCTTCCAAGCTAATAAGTGGTTCAGAGTCCTAAAGAAAACCCAAGAAAATACCTCCCAGGAAAATGCATCTTTCTTTCTCTGTCTCTTGCATGTTCTCTTTCTTCTCTAGGATTTCTACTGCTTTAGAAGAAAACAGAGTCCTTACAATGCCATGAATGTGGAAGTACATGGGGGAGGAGATTCGCCCAAATCCTCTGCATTCCTTCATACATTACTTCTTCTGTTCTCCACTTGTTACTTCATATGTTACACTTGTATTTACTTTCTAGTATGCCATCCAAAAGACAGCTCCCACTAGTGTGATTTAATGAGAGCTTGATTTAGAAAAAAATTATTTACAGCTTTTTAATCTCTGATGTGTACCTTAGGTACACTTGGTTTTTTCCCCATTACAGCCTGTGCTGGGATTTTAAGATTGGTGCCAGAACACAACTTTGGCTGTGGGATTCTTGGTTTGGTTTGCTGTTTTGAGGGGCATTTGTTTGGTTTTTTTGTTTTGGTTTGGGTTTTTTTTTGTTGGGTTTTTTGGTGGTTACTTTTGGGTTTGTTTTTTTTTTTTGTTGTTGTTGTTTTATTTGTTTTTTGTGGGTTTGGGTTTTGAGGGGGTTTTTTGTTGTAGGTTTTTTTATTTTGTTTTTTTGGGGGGGCTTGGTTTTTTGTTTTGTTTTTTTTTTAGTTTGCATGGTTTTGGTTGGTTGGCTTTGGTTGGGGGATTCACTTGGATATTCTGTAGATCATAATCAGGACCTCCTCTGTTGTCCTTTGGTTGTCAAGAGTTGCTCTGATATGTGTACAGAAATAGTCAGTTGTCCTGAAATACCTTCTGTTAATGTCCCAGCAATGCAAAGATGAAGGGGACATAGTGGATTATTGAGTGATAAGAAATGATGTTATTATCTGAAACAGGATAAACTCAAGAGCTGAAAGGGGAGAGGTTAGCTGGAACCAAAATTTGAGATCAGAAAAAAGCATGACACAGTTTGAGCTGTGATAGTCTGGGGCTGGGGTGTCTATGATACTTGCAATATATTGCAGATTCAGGATGCTGCATATTCTGGAGTCCTCTGCCCTTCATGTCCTTTGACTGGTTTGCAGTTGCTGGTCCGCATGGTGACGGTGGTGATGCTACTGTTCCCACTTTATCAGATCAAGTAATAGGGGGTTGTGCAGTGAACCTCAAAGTCTGAACCTCACTGAAGATACAAATTGGGTGATCAGATATGGTTCTGTGATATAATTTTCTTAGTCCCTCTTAAAGTTATTAAAGAGTAGAAAATAGTATTTTTCACTATGTTTATGATTTCCAGCTTTATCCTTTATACCAAGCACTGCGTAACCTCAAGATGATGTCCTGACCCATAAATGGCATTGGTCAGACTTTCATCAGGTAGCTGCAATCGATTTACTTGACCAGATCTTGCATATTTAGTATTTGCACCTATTTTGGCAACATGTGCAACTGTGCAGTGAAGGAAACTGCTCCTGGTAGAATTCCAAATTCATGTGTTACAAAGGTTAAGCAATGTTAATTGAAGCAAGCAAGGAATTGCTGGAAGGGAAAGCCATTATACATGATAATGGTCAGTTACCAGTAAAATTCTGAAATTTCATGTTCAATTTTACTACTTTTACTTTTAAAAATGTTTTTAATGCAGTCCTGATGATGTTAAGGATATCACCAAGAAATACATATTTAAATATCAGAATGTGCATGCAAAGCTTTCATTGTTGTTGAAATTAGATTGCAATAGACTGCTGAATGGTAAGTGTTTATAGGATCAAAAACTGAAGCACTGTTCAGTAAGGATCCGGATGGCAGAATTCAGTGGGTTTTGTTGTTTTAGGTTGGACAGGAAGTGAAAATGTTGTTAATTACTCTGAAAACAATATTACTTTCCAATAGTTTTTAAAATTTGCATTTTATTATGGTCCAGAAATAGCTTAATTAACTCATTCTTCAACTACTTTCAATCCTTTAAAAATATGTTAAAGAATATGCTTTAAAAATATTTCTCACCCTTCTGTGAGGAATTGTTATAAGAAAAAAAAAAACACCAAAAAAAAAAAAACACACAAAAAAAAAACCAAAAAAAAAAAAAAAAAAAACCCAAAAAACCCCACCCACAACCAAAACTGAACTGCATATCGAATTTTCCAGGCTGTATTTTTTGCACAGCAATCTTCTGAAAAAGTGCAAATTTTTTTTTTGCCACACTCGAGTATGCATTTGAGAAGAATGAGTAGATCAGATAAAGAGCTGAGATTCAGTTCAACTCAACCTTGAGTCACTCTGTGACTCTGTCTCTTTAAAAAGAAAAAAAAAAAAAAAAAAAAAAACCACACCAGAAAAAAAAGCACCAAGGTGGCAAAATCAATACAAACCAATAATAACTTCACATTTGTGGAAGCAACATGAATGGCTCTCCAAAATATTGAGACACATCCAAGTACATTTTAGCAGAGCTGATATTTATCAGAAGTCATTTGCCCTCAAGCAGATGCTCTCTTTCATTGTGCTCCTGTCACAAATGACTAAGATTTATGACAGACAATTACAGCATCTGCAGTTAGCAGCCTTATAATCAGTACCATTATTTAACGATTGGTGCAATAAACTGACTCCTGTTACTGTTTATCAGATATCAGTCAGTTCTGGCTATTTTCTTCAGCTCCCCAAATCACAGTATGGTGCAACCACTGCCTTTTAATGGCTAGTCAGAAGCAGGCACATTTTCACGTTTTGTACAGACTGACGAGGAAAGAGAAAAGGCAACCAATTACATGTATGTATGGTGCCCTCTCATTTGAAATGCCTGTGTATGTAACTATCTCTATACAGTCTAAAACCTCTTGGAAAAAAAAAATAACAGCTTTTACTATTTCAGATAAGAGCTTCTATTTAAGCTTCTGCATGGGGGAAAAAATGTCTTCTATTTAAATATTCACATTTTAAACAGTGACTAAAATGTTGATATACTGGAGTAGTCATAGTCTCTTGCATCATGAGTTCTCTGTGTTTGAGGAACGGACAACATCCATACATCATTCAGCCTCCTGAATGTTAGGCAAAGAGCAGAATTGTATTTTAAACTTAGTAACATTCTTATTAAAATTAAAAGCTTGAGAAATATCTCGGTCAAGTTTTTTTTTTTTTTCACCACTGTGTACAGTTTGTGTTATGAGACTTCTATTTAGTGTGTATTTTTTCCTGGAAACCTTGTGAGAGGGAGCTGGATGATGTTTGAGCTGCAAAGTATATTAAGACTTCCTTGTGCTCCAAAAGCAAAGATGTCATTTCACTGCTACATCCTGGCATTACTTAGACCAGTGATCATCAGGCATGGTTCCCTTAAATAAATGCTGCTGTAAGCAAATGCTTTGTGTAACTTGGAGAAGAACTATAACCTGAACACTAAGTTTCTAAAGATTTATTTTTGTTGTTGCAATACCCGCAACTTGTCTGCATTAGTTCCTGTCAGAATAGGGAGCACTTAGTTTTTATTGATGTATTCTTCTGGTTTAGGTGCCAAAGAAGCATGGTTGTTAGAGTTTTCAAGGAAAAGATTGCCTGTTTTAAGTAACTAAGGAAAATATTAGGTTTTGTTTATGCCAGTAGAAAATAAAGTGAAAGTAAATAGCTTTCCTGTTCTTTGGAACATGGAGACGAATCATTAAAAACACTTGAAATACTGAACTGAACTTGCTTGGTACAGACATTTCCTGATATGTGAAATATGCATATTTTAAGACAATGTATGTGGATTTGTGTATGAATTAAGTAAGAATGCACAGTGCTAATTATGTTTCTTAGTTCAATGAGTACCTAACCTGTTGTTACTTTATCTGGAATCACCCATATATCTGGGCAGAGTCAGAAAATAAAGCTATTATACATGCCTTTGATTAGAATTTGACTTTTGGTGGCAGTTTCATAGTTATGTGATGGTGTGTATCCGCTTTATTTTTTTACACATAAGCAGTTGTGGTCTTAGCAGTTCTTAACTTGAAATGAAGCCCCTCTTTTGTTTTCTTTTTGCCTAGGGCAGTCACAATTACAATTGTCTTCTTAAGTTTTTCAGTAGATCATAAATGTAGTTCTATTTAAAAATAATTTTAGATTAACTTTGCACTGTTAGGAGAGAGTCTAGTAAAACTGAGCGTATGAAACAATTTCATGTCCAGATTTACCTGTGCAATGCTGTAGAAAAGCTGATATCTGAAAATTGCACCTTGGTATGTATAATTCTGATATTTAAGTAATTTGTGAACACAGAGTATCATCAGTATGTGGTCATGGAGCAGTTTATTTATGCTGATAAATATCTGCCAGGGACTACATAGATACAACTGAATTAATTTTATTTTCAGCTGATGTAGATACTAAATGATATTTAAGATGATTAAGGGTAGATGATATACTTGGCAGAAGCTACTTAGTGATAGAATCATGCTAATTATCAAATCAATAGAGTTTAGTCTTCTAACTCAGAACCATTTTTTGAAAATTTTCTGAAGTACAAACCACCCTGGCAATCCTTTTAAAGTTGTTCACGTAGTATAAACAAGAGATCATTAGATAAATTAAAGCACGTATGAGACTATATACATACCTAAGTTCATACTGATGGACTAACTCTGCCAGGCAGGTGGCTGACAGTGACCTTTGCAGTGGCTTTAACTATTAGGCTGTAAAGCTACACTAGGCACAGCTGATTAGTAATGAGTTGCTATGATTTTAGAAAAAGATACCATGACTATTCATGTCAATGGATGTTCAGAATGCTGTAGTGTGATTTGGTGCTGAAATCTGTGAAAGCTTCTAAGCAGTTTATTCCTACTTCATTTAAAAAAAAAAAAAACAAAAACAAAAACAAAACAAAACAAACAAACAAACAAAAAAACCAACACCAAACAGTTAAATGTCTGTCTGTGTGTGTGTGATTTTTTCTTCAATTTGTAAAAATAAGCAGAATCTCCTTCTGACAAGCAAATTTGTTTGGGAGCTTGCTTTTACTGAAGTAAAACCATTGGCCTCATTTGGGAGATGTCCAGGATGAGATGAACAGAATGATGAGCAAGTGCCACATCTTTGTGCAATACCTACGACTTTCACTGGAGGTTAATTCAAATAAACCTCTGGTCTTTTATTTAACTAATGTTGTTTTTCAAGAGAACGTGCCTCTTCTCATAACATATTGAAGAGATCATGCCTGTTGTAGCAATAGCTTATTCAGTTGTTCTTCCTTCTCTAGTTTGCAAAAGTAATTATGTGCACTGCTACTTATACTTTGTCAATGTGCTTCTTATGTTTCACATTTGCAACCTAGAGGTAGCTAAAGTTTTAGATTCAGGTTTTTGGTTTGTTGGGGGGGGGGGGTTTGGGTTGTTTGTATTTTTGAGAGGGGGAGAGGTTAGTTGGGGTTCTTTGGGGTGTTTGTTTGTTGGTTTTTTTTTTTTTTCATTACATGCAGGAGCTTGCTTTATAGGCTTAGATGTTGCTATATCTAAGTTGTAATAACAGAGCATATCTGCTTTCTCTGCTTTTTCTACTTCTCAAATGGAACTCAGAGAAAAGAGGGAAGAATGACACTGCTGCTGTGTGCCTTAAGTTATACTTTCCTTCTTCATATTTCGATGAAATGTCATTTAGCGTGTAGGGTATTTTTTCAGCTCCGTATCTTCCTTTGTAAAAGGTGTGAGTAGTATTACCCATGCTTGCTATCTACCATCTTTGTGTTTGTAAGAACTTGTAAGCTATGAACAAGAACTTAAAAACTATGGATATCACATTGGAGCAGTGCTCTGTATAATAGAGTGTATTTAATTTGACGTAAGCCAGAGTTAAATGCCTATAAAGATCTGTCCCAGAAGAACAGTATGATGGCAAGCAACATGTAGTATCCCTGAGGAGGGCATTTGTAATGCTCTTATCATTGAGCACCTATTCCAAATCATCTCATTGTTAACAAAGAAATCCAGTGGAAAATCTGGAAAGCTAACTCATTTGCAGTTGATATTTTTAAACTGGGACAAAAATTTTCAGTATTGTGCAGGGAGTAACTACAAGATAATGCACCAGTGTTTTCTCAAAATAGTAGTTTCTGTGTGACAGGGCTGTATCCCTGGAAGCGTTTTCTTTTCCATAAAGTACTTAAGAAGTAAGAAGTAGAATGTGATATCCTAGTGTAATGGTGGGGCAACGACATCAAGAACAACCTTTGGAGATATCAGCAAGTGAATAGTGCTGGGAGTAAGGAATTATTAATGCAATTATCTCATAAATGGTTCTAGCAAGAATTTTATTGAAATGCCTTATATAGTTGTGTTTTGGGTTGTTCTTTTTATTTAAATTGGCTTGAAATTTGAGATTTTTAAAAGTTTAACATTTTAATTTATCCCTTTCCCTCCCCCAGATTCAAGTGGTAACTTGATCAGTGTGTGATGAGCTACATGGGAGTAGGCTACTGATAGCCAAGAGTTAATGTTGGTAAAGGATGCTTAAATGACAGAGGCCATCCTTGCAAACTGAATTGAAATTCAGATTAGAATAAAAACAATGTTTTCAATAACGATTTTTATCTCCAACATTTCAAATCTTTGCTCAAAACAGCTTTTTTAATTGCATGCTCTTTATCACTCTTACTCTACAAGAAATTCCTAATTCTGGAACAGTAGAATGAAAGCTGTATTTTGTTTCATCAAACTTAAGCTGCTGCAGTTGCAAAACTACTCTGAGTAGCTGGGCAGTATAACATTGTCACAATAGATGCTATCAGTAAGTGCTTCTATACAACATTTGGTCTTCCACAAAGTTAGAACATGCCTGAGACATTTCTCAGTGAAATGCACTATACAATCAATTAAAAACTTGTAGTAGTAGTATTTGTGTGATAAGTTCATTCAGTAGTTCTTAGAATTATGAATGTCGGGGGGGGAGGAGAAGAAATTCAGTGCAGGGCCAGCTTTATTGGTTCTGTATTTCGTCCTAGAAAAAGATCTGAAATGGTTGTCCCAACTGCCTGCTATGTCCTTAATACGCTGAATAACTGCTTATTTTTGCTAATGAATTAAGACATGAAATCTTAATTAAGAACCTTGATGTTCTTTTAGTGAAGAAAGGTAGTAGGTTTAATCATTCAATTACTAGATCTCTTGAAACTGGAAACATTTCCTTTTAACTGCAGGAAGCACAGAAAGAATACTAGCCGTTCCACTCACATAACATTTGCCCTTTTACTTCTTTGTCAGCGGTACATGATTTTCTGCCAAAGTTACTAGCCTGTTAATTTAACAGTGTGCATGTGTGCATCCTGCGGAATTTGAGATAAGTTTCTTCTAGTGTAGAGGAGTTAGGACAGGACAGCAAGGAGTGTAAAATGCACATGTGCTGCTTGGTATGTATGCATATAGGGTATTTGCAGTTTGGGAAAGTAGTAATAGTATCATTATTATATTTTCAAATAATTTTTCAAAAGAATACTTTTAATGCAAATGTTTCTGCAGCTGTTAGCATAACACACTATGGGGAACACAGAGAAATGTTACCCATGGAAACCCCTGTTTGAATATTCAAAGCATATCTCTGTAATTTCAGGTTTGTTTCTGGACCACACAGCTTACACCAAATCTACCTTTAATTAAATTTTAAGGGTCACAGTTTGAGATACATGCTGTTATTAATGTAGCAGTTGAATCTTGGTATATAAAGAAAACAACCTGGTAAAACATTTCTTCTAATGAAGAGGTAGTGTCTGCTGCACAACCACTTTATACTTCTCTTTCCACTAATGTTTCTATCATTGCAGCCCTGGGATGACCAAGTCAGACCAGATTGAATGGACAACAGTCCATGGCCTTTTGCCCTTTCCTTTTCCCTCTACCATCTTTAAATAATGATATTAAAAACAGTGCTAAGGAGTTTCTACAGGAGTTTTAACTGGAAATACTAATGACATGACATACAGGGCAGCTCTTCTCTGGGGTGGTGGTGGGTGAGGGGGAGTAAAAAGAAAGTAATATGATGAATAGAGACTGGGAGTGGTAAAAGAAGAAGAAATAAGTAAAATAAAATCGTTCTCATTAAAATAAATATTTTTATTGTTGCTTCCCTTTAACAGGTTTTTTTAGTACTAAAATGCATTCCTTTATTTAAAAGAATAAGATTAAAGCTCTTTTGTCAAATACCCACTTTGTGCTATACACTGTATTCTAGAAAAACTTTGTAGTCTGGACATTTATAACACTAAGGCAAACAAATAGCAAAAGAAAACAAAAATCAAGAATGCAAATGAAAGCTGCCAAACAAATGAGAAGCATAATGTATTTTCAAGGTCCTATTAAAGAAAAAAAATGCTTACAAGTAAAACAAACACTAAACTTTCCTTTTATGTAATGAATTTAACTTCAGTCACATACAAGGTTTGTATATTTTACTTCTTGGAGTGACTAACCATGCCTCTATTTGAACAAGAGTTCCTTGGCATTACTCAGAACCTATTTTTAAACAAATTGTTTTCAGCCATAGCAGATTAGCATAACATCAGGACACTGTGCTCATTCTTTTTCAGCTTCTGAAATTCAGTGTCTAGCACCTGCCATTGTGGGTCCTTTAGCCCTTCACAGGTAAATTTTCCTCAGTATAGAAATCAGATTGACACCTTTGAAGCTGGGGTGGTTGGAATTCTTGGGGTTTTGTTTGTGGGTTTTTTTTTTTTTTTTGTTTGTTTGTTTTTTTTTTTTTAAGATTGTACAATTGGGCAAAATTGTACAGCTATGTATACTAGTCTGTCCTTTACTTCAAAAGCTCAGCTGAATTGGCAGTTTTCATGATAATATTTGCAAGTAATCAACAATTAAAATGATGTTTTATCAGATCAAGTCTTTCTTTATGATACCTGAAAAATTTCTTTCTGAAGGTGTAAACTGATTAGTCTTCAAAAATGAAAAATTTACAAATTGGTGCATTTTAGAAGACTAAAACTTGCAGGCATGTGATGTGCAAAACCAGAATTTATTCCTTATGCTCTTAGCCAAACATTCTGTGTAACGGCAAAAGAAAAAGGTAATAATAAAGTGTTTAGTGTAGCAACATTGCTTATTTATGCTATTGTTTAATAGTAAAGTGACCAGTATGAATATGCATGTGTGATGCTATGAGAAAAAGAATTAATTTAGGTTGGTTTTAAATTTCGTTTGTGGTTGTGGTTTTTTGGTTTGTTTGTTTGTTTGTTTTCTGAATACACTAGAGCAGTCTCTGTAACAATAACATCATAATAAAGACACAAAGACTAAGAGTGATTTTAATTTGTTTCAATGGCTTTTGTTATTTAAAATTCCCTAGTATATTGTGGCACTTCTGATTCAGTGCTGTCAAACAAAAATATGTATGTTTATCAGCTAGAGATATTCATAAGACTATTTCTAAAAGATCTTTATAGAGGGTTAAACTTTCAGCTAATTGTTTGTGTACAAGGTAGTGATTTAGCTCCCCCTAGTGTATTAAAAATTCCCAGAAGATTTAATCAAGTATTTAATGAATTAAGAAAATGGGGAAATGTACTGTAGTGAGACACATAGCACCCTGTTCCTCTAGAAAAACGTGACTACAACTTTAGAAAGAAGCAAAAATTACCTTTTTCTGGGAGTATTTTCTACTGCTACAGTTTTCCCAGTGAAATGAAAAGTGTCATGTTTATAAAATAAATTTGCCAAAAATTTGCCAATAGGAAATAAAGCTTCTGAAACATTTCATCAATCCCTAGAATGTGTTACTGAGTTCTGGAAATTACTGCAAATTTACTAACTTTCTGTCCTCTTAAGAACAGATTTGTGTCAAATGGAACTATTTAGAGCAGCTCTTTGTAATATGCAAGAATTTGGTGAAATACTCTTTCTTTTTGTAGCTGTTACACTCTATGCATCTAATGAAATCATAAACAGAAAATTATAGCTTCATTCTACGGAATGTGAAGCCTTGCTCCAACAGATGGCATCAAAACACCGGTCTGAACTATATGATTGCTGATTGTTAATTGCTTCTGTAAAACAATCCTTTTAAACAGAGTAATGCATTTTATCATACAGATTATAGTTCTACGCATTTTGGTTTTTCAATATGTGTTAACATTTTCTCCTCCAGTGTAAGATTTAGTGTTTGCATAATTATCGGATTAAACAACAGTGACTCAATTTTTTTTAAAAGAAATTAAGACAAGAAGATGGAGAATTATGAATCACAATTTCTGTTTATTCAGAAATGCTAAATTACTGTACAAGTATGAGCTTCTATTATGCACAAAACAAATGGAGCAAGATGCCCTTAAGTGCAAAAACAATTACCTCGTCCAGCATTATTCACTCAAGAAACTCCCTGTGACGTTAGTGGAAGCCTTGGCTGTGTAAAGAAAGCAGAGTGCAAAAAGATACCGTATAATATCCATTAATCATTATGAAATCAATACCCCTGATTATCCATTTGTGTTGTTCTAGCACCATAAGGGCTGGATATTTTACACAAAGCTATATGAATGGGGAAAGTCTTTTAGATGACTTGGTTAGTCCATCAGGAATGATGTGGGGAATTACATGAGAGTTTGTTTTGTGGAGTTGTTTCCAATGTAGTCAGCCTGAGAGTGTTGCAGAGATAGCATGCTCATGTTTGAGGAGTCTGGAGGCTTGCACCTTTCTGGTGCTTTCTGCCCTTCAGCTGGTGGAGAGTTGTCTGGTTCTGATGGAGGATTGCTTCCAGTTCACCAGTTGTGATTCAGGTTGTGGTGTGCTATTTCACATGAAGGACTCTTGAGACCTTGCCTGGGTGAGTGTTGTCTTTTACCTGAACATAATAGAGGTAGCCAGAGCAGTGAGAAAATCAGGCTAGGAAAATAAATTAAGAAATAGCTGTGCATACTTTCAGGACTTCTACTCCAGTCTGTCTTTTGTTGCAGTATTATGTTATTATATGTTCTAAAATGCCTATTAGATATAGAATGTGTAATTATATTAATATCATAACTATATTGTAATCAATATGCAGCTGTCTGCTAAATGGAATATTGGGCCTGCAATAATGTGCCCTTAATTGGCTTTTGTGGCAACCTATTACAAAAAGGGATGTGTAATGGTTGTGTCCTGCAATCTGGTTTGCCTCAGTGGATCAAGAGAAGCTGTGCTGGAAAGGAGCACTTATATCAAAGCACTGTTGGTTTATTTTTCTGGTTTGGGTGCAATGGAAATCAGACATAAGAGGAAAACCCTTTTCACTACAGTGAAGTTTTCTGTGTGTAGCAAATTTTTGATGTATTTGCTCTACAAATGTGGGTAAATACAAGTCTGTCCATTGACCTCCACCCTCTGCTAGCGTGTCCTAATGATCTTTATGCAGATCAGTAAATGGGTAACAGGCAATTCCCGTAGAGTTACAGTATCATTAACTTATTTGATATTTGTGACATTGGAAAATACCTAATTGCATTAATGAGTAAAATAAGTTGGCTTGTCCTTAGCAGTCTAGAGATACTTCATCTGAACAGTCCAGTGTGCACCTGGTATTGAATGTTGAGTTGGGGCTACGGTTCAATCAATTCATCATTTCTTCCCTAGGTTACTCCTGAAATGGCACAGGAATTTGAAGCCACTTGAAAAGGGTCAATAAGCTGCAAGCAATAAGTTTGTCTAGACCAATTTAGGAAGTCCTTTAGCTGTTCCTAGAGTACATTTGAGTACTCTACAAAAGCTTTTTCCATAACACTAGAAAAAACAGTAGAAAAGAAACAAAGGAGTCCTTCAGTGCATTTTTGTTGTAAAATATATCTATATTTTACCAGAAAGGCACTACAACTGAGTAAACTGAGGCAAGGGTTAATGGCTTGATTTTAGAGAGGGTTTAATTCCCACATCTGTCATTGAAATGGGTTTCCTAAGTGACAGGAGAGCAAAATGCATCTATTGACTATAAGCCTTGTATATTAATGCTACTCTTATTATTAATTTCTCAAAGAACTTAAAGGTGCAGAACTTTCATTCTGCCATGTAATGCAGCAGAAATGCTTACTAAGCTGGTTGTCTGTTTTCCAGGTAATTTGGAACAGGCCACAATCAGCTTCATGTCAATAAAACAAACTGGATTAGCCAGTGTAACAGTCCATTATGGAAGCTGTTGATTTGGAGCTGCCTGATGCGTTAACAAGAATGTACACGTGTGAAGTTAGATGTCTGAATCCTTTTGTAAGAAATCTGATTTTCAAAAGGTCAAAGAATGAGGTAGGTACTTTGTGTTTCTGAAGACAAGCCATTTGCTGTGGTGAAAGAATAAAGGCCAGGTTGGACAGAGCCTTGGGTGGCATGGTTTAGCGTGAGGTGTTCCTGCCTGTGTGAGGTGTCCCTGCCTATGGCAGGTGGGCTGGAACTAGATGATCTTAAGGTCCTTTCCAACCCTAACTGTTCTATGATTCTATGATTTTACAGTCAAACTAAAAGCACAGTGGGACAAAACAAACCAAAATTAAGTTGCATTCTGTTTTCACTTTCTAAAGATTAAATCTGATTTACTTATTTGGTCATGGAAGCTGCTATAGATTGACGCTGACTGTTTATATTGCCTAAATGCAAAATTCAGTTGTATTGCCATCTGTTATCACATCCGTAGTACCTGTGTGTACTGACCTAGTGGAGATGGAGTTAAGCTGATGTTAGGCTGAATTGTCAAAAAAATAAACCACCCACAAAGAAATGAAAGACTTGCCTACACTATCGCTTATGTTGGAAAAGAGCTGATACTACACATGAAGGTTCTTTTATTGTTTACACATTTTTAAGCAAATTAAGTATTTCATATATAAAATCACAAAACTGTCATATTAAACAAGGTGTTACTTAATAATTTTGGATGCTCATTCAAAGTTGAATAATCTGTTAACATCACAGAAAGGATTCATAATTAACAAGGCTGAAGAGGTAGGCCTGCCTGCTGGACTGTAAGAAATTGTGGAAATAGGCTGTTTCACTGATTGTCATGAAAAGAGATTTTATCCAAGAAATACAGTATAAAATCAGAACTGTGACAACTATGTTTTGAAACTAGATTATGTTTTTAAAAGCAATCAGGTATGGTGGTTTGGGGTTTTTTTTAATTGACTTTGATTATACAGAGCAGGTCTCTTCTGTACATCGTGTTTCTGTGTTATGGTCTGTGTGTTATATACAACCATGTTTGATCTGTCTTCAGGGTTGTGAAATATTTCTCACTTAGCATCCTTACTAATCTTTTAATTGCCTGTTTTGACGAAGCCATGGTCATTAAGAAATTTGAGGGGGGCAGAATGAAGGGTGAGAGTGTTGGTATTTGGGGACCCAGACCAACTCTTCTCCCTCATTGAGGAGGAAGCCCTTTCTGACTTCATGATGTGGTCAAGATGAATGGTCTTGGCTTAGAAAATGAAAGACCAGAATTAAAATAAATAAATGAATACATATAGATAAAGTAACAATCACTATATTATAAATTAATTTTATTCGGAGGGTTTCCAGTGTTAGACATCTCTCTTATTATGCAATTGTTTTGAAGAATTTCCTTTTATTATCTCTAACCTTTAGGGATTTGGGAGGTTCTTTTGTTTACCTTTTGAAAGCTGCCTTAATGAGGTAGGTTTATAGCAGAATATTTGCAGCTTTTCTTAAATAGCATTAGCTAGACTATTCTTTTCCAATTTCCTATCAGCTAATGCAGCTTTTTTTCTTTTACCAAATTTTAACAGTGCTCCATATCACTGCTATTAAGATGTCACACGCAAACAAAATGCCAGTGATGTTTTGAGCATGGTTGTTTTATTGTGTTTATTTTTAAATACGTTTTATGAGGTTTCCTGGACAGAATCAAATAAATGAATCCTGCAAACATCTTCATTATGGTGTAGCTAGAAAAGAAAGGAATCTGAATTAGGGCTGTATTCTTAGCATAGTTCATAATAAGTGTTATCTTTATGACAAGCTTAAAGAACATAAATTGCTGAATCCCTAACAAAAAGCATTTGAAACAATCAGCTAATTAGGAAGGGGGGAGAGAAAGAGCAATATTTGTTTTGCTTTGCAGTCTAGATAAATAACGCTTAACATGAATACATAACTTATTTTGAATGATCTGTTGTGTCAGTATCTGGCACGTCTTTTTCAGTGACAACAATTAAGGATACGTGTAAATGGAAATGCAGACTATCTGTCATTGTCCATTTCCTGGTAGTGAAGCATACAGTCTGCTTCGCAGCAAGATCATTTTGCCAGGATGTGAGTGAGCTGGTCACAAAATGCATAGTTGATTATCTCATCGAAACACACTAATCCTGGCAAAGCTATCCACTATAGAAGTCCCATTGTTTGTAATAGGTCAGTTGTTACGTGGCTTTCAAACCTGACTTTGGATATACATTTTATATATTTACTTACTGAAGCAAAATGATATGTCACAATGAAAGCCAGACTTGAGTGAAGAAGAAGATATATTAATCAGGATATTAATGGAAAAGAAAGGAAAATACACTCTCTCCAGAGAGAAAAGATGAGGCAGTCACAAACATATTATTTGGCTCAGTACAGGAATAACTGAAATTCTATGGCCCAGACTATAGAAAAGATCTGACTAGATGGTCTTACCAGTTTCTTTTGAATATTTAATTGAAGACAGAGTTCAGCACAGAATGCATTTGAAGAACACTGATAAACATCCTGTTATATAATAATGTAGGAATTAGAGAAAAATATCAGTTTTGTGTTTCTTAAAATGGAAAAGCTGCATTAGAAATTGGACAGCTTATTCTATGCTGCTGTATTGGCAGCAAAGTAGTTTCCTAATGAAATGTTAAAAGCTGTATACACAGAATGAGCGCTATAATTTTTCAGGCATGCTAAGTTTCGTACAAAAATTGCACAAACCCAATAGTTAAAAAATTACTTATATTTTGTTTTCCACTTAGATGTTAGCGTATAACTGATGTGGGGGGGGGAATCTTTTTCATTTATAACATGAAAAAATTCAAGCATATGTTAGAAAATACCTGAAAACACTATTAAATTTTGGTTCAATTATGAAGTTGTTTTGTATTATCTTTCAAGTACTTTCCCATTTGTAATAATTTTTCCCCAAGGAATCTTGACAAATTGCAACAGTTTCCTAACCACATCTATTTTCTGTGTTTTCATAATCTAAGTTAATTGCAGGATGCTCATTAATACCTTTCTAAAGAATATAAAAAGATAAACCCAGCTAAATTATGTGAAAAATACATGGAGAGTGGGAGGGAAAAAACATGTGGGAGGGAGAGGGGTAGAGGAAAGTTTCATCAAGTCCAAACAATATTCTTTAAATTTAACTTTAAAATACTTTCACATGACAAAATTCTGAAGTCTGTTTGGGGTTTGGGTTGTTTTGGTGGTTTGGTTTGTTGGGTTTTTTCTTTTCCTGCTGTTCATGATTATCACTAAGAGGAGACACTAGCTTAAAGGACACAGTGTGCAACTTCCTTGCAAAGAGGAAAGGTAGTAACATCCTTTAACCTCACAAGGGAATTCCCAAGCAACAGCAAGTCCCAAACAACCTCACCTCATGCACACGTCTCTTGAGTCTTCCTCTGGGAGGACAGGACCTTCCTCTGAGGCTGTCTTGCAGCTTTGCTGCAGATCCTTTTCCATCATCGTGTAGTCCTGTTGGCTGTGCTGAGCTATGCTAGCAACACATGAAGACTTGTCTAAGCTCCTCTTGGCTGCACCCTATGCAAGCCAATCAGAATTTCTAAGATCTAAAATTAAAGCAGAGGTTTAATTTTGTCAACACATATCAAGTTAACACCTTCCAGAGACTGTGGACTAGGCAACAACTGCTTTTTAGAAAGAGAAATATGTGCTTGGTTAATATTAGCACATTTTAGATCTCTTGAAACAGTAAAAAACACCCAGTGCGTGCTATGAACATCCTCAAGGTCCTTAGCCCCCAGCCTGCTGTCTGTCCTGAATGGTCCCTGTCCTTACAAGAGGAAAAGGTTGTAATTGCCCAGGTGACCTCACTGCAGATGTAACTGCAGGATATAATTCTGCACAGAGGCTGGGAATCTTGGCTTGGTGCTCATGAAGGATTCCTTTGCTGTCTGACTTGTTTATGTATGCTCTATTTTGAAGAACAGCCAGATAAACATGCTTAGTACTTTCACAGTATCTTCTTTCTTGTGGTCTCTCAACAGGTTGTAAATTCAAATAAGTGATCTTCACTGTGTAAATAAATCAAAAAGCTGATTCCAGATCTCTTGATGTGAACCTTTTAGAAATTTGTAGCTTTGTTTACTGTGGTGCAGTGATGCTGCCTCTTCCCATGTCTGTATTCTCCCCAGTACCATTGACACTTGTTGGCTAAACTCAACCAGATTTGAAAGAAATATAGCAATATCAAATACATGTGTTCATAAAAGTTTTGTGAAGATTGGTGGAAAATAAATAAGCCCAAATTGGTTTCCATACTTAGCGAAGTTGGACAGATTGCAACCTTACACAGCCTTTTTGGCAGCAAGTGCCAGCCACTGGTCATGCTCTGTTTTTGAGCAGTAGTTATGGCATGTGCTGTTTCTTGTTTCTGGGGAACGCCCTTTGAGAATGGGTGTGAGTGAGCTTGTGTTAGCATAGTCTTAAGTCTTAAGAAAAAAGGAAATTGCTCCATGAGCAAAGAAAATAAATTACAAGTGTACATGCTAACATGGTGGTGAAATGTACTGTATGTCAAAATACCTGCTATTTCCAAAGAAACTAATATTTCAGTATATACTTCCAGTGTGAGAGTGCCACTTTTCCACATACATAATTTTTAATCAATGTAAATTAAAATTTTTGTATTATAAGCTAGCTAAGCTCCAGTTTTCAATAACCTAATGTTCAATAGGGATTGAAAAAATAGAGGCTTATTTCTATAGCAAGATCTTTCTCCCTAAAGTGCCCCTAAAAAGTAAGATACAATTCTGTGATTAGGAGATACAACTTTCACCTGAATGTTTTCAGATAAACTATTTCTAAGAAAAAATTGTATTTTCATTTCTGCAGTTTCATGCTATGTCTGCATGTGGCTTCACATTTTCAAACTAGTCCCTCCAGAAAGTTCTGGGCAAGGGTAGAGGGTGGAGGGGGAATATTTCTGCTCTCACTGTCATGATATAGACCATGCTGACTTAATTTCAAATTTGGTGCAATCTATGTGTTTTCATGCTGTTGTATTAAACTAACAATCACTGTTTATGTATGTGATGAAATACTTTCATAAAGAAAATCCTTGAGAGTGTAGCTGTTACTGAGTTATTACTTTTATAGCTGGTCAATCCATGTTTCCCAGTCTAACATGATTTTTCAGGAAGACTTTTCATTATCTTCCCATGAGTTTTATAAATAAACTTCTGGGATGTGTTAAACTATCTTTAAGATGACCTTAATATTATTAATTTATTTGGACAATTGAAATGAAAACTGAACCAATATATTGAAAAACAGATTAAAAACTAAAAATTAAAATCTACTGCATTGAGTGCAGAGGATATGACCATGGGTGGGGACGTTCTGAAGCTCAAACCACATGTTTGAATTCTGGTCCTTATTCTGGTTTCATTTATGGACAAGTCCTACCAAACTTGATAGAAAAGTCAGCAAGACTAGAAGTTACTACTCTAGAAAAAAGAGGGGAGGGAGAAGGGAGAGTCTGATTAGACCAGTAGAAAGAAGTGTGCTGTCAGGCACTTTTTGCTCCAGCTTGGAAGTCTATTGTAATATCAATTCACAAATTTGAACAGTAGTAATTTATGCAGTACAGGAATCTGTTCCTCACACTGTTACTCTCTAGATAGAGTTATGGCAGTAACTTTAGATAATGTTACATGTTGTGTAAATGCAACAAAATATTACTGTACAAGCAAAGACTCATAAATACAAAAATTATGATAGCAACAACACTATTACTCTTTGCTAATAGAAAAGATTGTGAGTTTGCAGATTTCACCTACAGCTGAAGCTTTCAGAGTTCCCTGTGTTGCTATTTATAATTGGCAATATGATAAATCTTCCTCAATCAGCTTTGTAATTAAAGATGTCAAAGTATGTGTAGATTAACAGCATATTTTTTAAGGGTAATATAATTCCTGTTTCTTACTTATGGGATGTCTGCTAATTCTACCAAGTACCTGGAAAGACCTGCAAAACCCAAATTATTGAAAGGAGAATGAAAATAATGTTGATGTGTGAAGATCCTCTTCACCTAACAGTATGGTGTATAGTTCCTTACAGTCTTCAAATCAGAGAATCACTTAGGTTAGAAAAGACTTCTTGTAATAACTTTTCCACAGGTGTTAGTGTGAAATTTTTTTTTTTTTTTTTTTTTTGAGGGGGGGTGCTGTGGACAGCAAAAACCAAGTCATTTAGAGGTAAATTTTTTTTGACCAGCTGTAAGCAGAAAACTTACATCAGGATAAATATTAGAGCTCACTAAATGTTTTTGCAGTATCTTTCTTTGTCAATTGTGTAGTAGTTCCTTACAGCTGGTTGAGTACTTTGATGTTACAAAAGCAGTTTCATTCTTTTCTCTTTAACTGATCTAAATGAATGAAAATTGAAATAAACACTGCTCAACAGATTAATATATATGTTTTACAATCTTATGAGGCAAAAAAAAAAAAAGAATCACAGTCTCATCCAAGATCTGATGACTTTGCAGATAAGACACTAGCTGGAACCTGCAGATCAGGAGCAAAGCTACCAAGGCAAAAGTTCTCCAGATTGTCCTACAGCAATTCTTGAGCATAAGTGTCTCGTTTGGTATTAATTCACTGTACCCACAGGCCTGGTACCAGGAAGCAATGCTCCCCTGCAGGAATTAATGTCTGGAATTTCTGAATGCAGGATCTATATATGAAAAAGTGTTCCTGTTTGAGTTTTTCCTATTTCTTTTTCAATGTGTTAAGCATGTTTTTGATAGAATGACTAGTCGCTTCCTGAATCTATTTTTGGGAATTGGTAGGGAGCTTCAAAACTATAGTGTATGTATTTTTAGGACCATGTAGTTGTCTTTGTAGTAGCTTTGATGACAGATCAATGTGGCTAAAAGCTATTCTTTTGAGAATCATTATCTACTTTGCTACGGATGCTGTATGTTAGACACTAGCTTGTTCTGGCTGCAACAGTGCCAGTAGATATTTTCTGGCTATGTGGTACTTGAATATCTGCTATAACCTGTGAATTACACTGCTTGGCCAACCTCTGTGTTATCTAACCCCTGGGGCCTGGGGCACAAATTCTCCAAGTGAGTCTCCTGAGGAAGATGATGTTTTTCATGAGACCAGGAGAAGTGACAGTAGATCATTCTGGCAATGAGAAAGGGCTTGTTGTTGAGCAATAATTTTACAGCTGCTCTGAAGCAGCAAGAAGTATCTGTGTGAAGCAGTCTATAGGCAGTGTTGCTCATTGACTGAAGCCATGAAACCTCTAAATTGGAAGAAAAGAGTGTGTAATTGTTCCGTTAAAGTTAGAATACTGTCCTGTACAGCTCCTCCTTTACCCAGTGTTTCTTGCCATAATAAATAGTGTTATGGCTGTTGCTGAGTGAATACTGTCTATGGTAATAGTTGTGGGTTACTGGCAGCCTGAAAGAAAAAGAGTTTTTTCTGAAAAATTCTAAGTTGCTTTATCAGCAAGTTGCTCCTGAAAGATTCAGGAAGCTCAGTGACTTCTTCAAACTGGTTTGAGATAATGCAGGGTGTACCAATATCGTAGGTAGAAGCCTCATATCTGATATCAACTAACTAATAACAGCTCAGATTTAAATATAAGTTAATTGCATAGCGTATGCATAAAAATAAAAGAAAAATTATATACAACTCTGCTAAATGAGGGAGAGGAAAAAAACCATATAAGCTTAGGTTCAAAGAAAGGGGAGACTGAGACTTGTTTTGGGCTCCTGGTAAGCCAAAGTACCTCAAATATTTCAGCAGAGACCTATCGTGCACAAAAGTGCACCCATAAAGTAGCATCCAGTATTGCAGTTGCAGGGGAAGAGACTTAATATGCTAATTTTAGTTGTCTGTCACTCTGAGTTCCTGCCTTACAATAACTGAACAGAGAAAAACTAGAATGTTGGTGCTTTCTGGCAGTAATAATCAAGCAATGACATTAATAGCAAATGTTATAGCAACTTGCTACAAATCTGCTATTTCTGTTGGTCAGAGACATGTTCCAGGTCAAAGTTCTTAAGATTCTGATTTTATTGTTATTTAGCACTAAGCTTTTTTCCACTTATTTTGTCTATACATGTCAATATTTGGATATGTATGCTGTGAACTAAGAAACCCTTCAAATCTGGTGTCTGCGTCAGTGTGTGTGTATCAGAGAATGTTTAATGGGTCTATAATTGAATCTAAGTAGTAACAGACTTCTAAAAAATATTGCTTAGTGTTTCTATCCTAATGGGATAAATGTCATATTTTAACTATTACTCTGTATCAAATCTATTATGCACAGTATTCAGTAATTCCCCAAATCTTGATTTACCCAATTGAAAGTGACCCTGGGCATAAATTCTAAGCAGAGGAAAGCTCTGATTCCTTGATCTTTGGCACTCTTTTGTTGAAACAGAACATGGTGTCTTAAATCAGCAGAATAATTTAGGAATGGTAGATACTGAAACAACTAATTTTTCTTTCCTGTAATCTGCATAGACTTCAAAATGCCTACAAAGCACAAAGTGCCAGTTCACATAATTTGTTGGCAAGGATAAAAAGAAGAAAGGAAATGATTTCCTAAGCGTGTGAATCAGCCCAGCTTTAACAGATATTTTTCTGTCATGTGCAGCCTGAGGGCTTATGCCTATCTGAGCTTTATTTGACAATTACCACTTGCCAGCATAATTAAATGATAATTTATAAATACTGAGAGAGCATTATGGGGAAGAGCAAATAGGTGCTTATCAGGGCATTGAATAAACTTGATCTGCCTCACTGGCAATTTTCATCTCTTATCTAGGTTGTTAACTGGTCTCCTTTTCCTTTCCCCCTGTTTTGTTTTGTTTAGGTTTGATAGCTGTTGGATTGATTATATCTACCTGCCTATATTTCTTATTTTTTTCACATTTCTAGTATTATTTTTTCTCCTACTGCTTTTGCCATCAATATTTTGCAAAATACCAAATAGTAAAATGAACATCAGTGAAAGTAATATGTGTGCTTGTGTCAGAATGAAAAGAAAATCCACACAGTTCATATTTGTTATTTTTTTTCGTAAGTTTCCTGATTGTATATCTCCTGGGTTTATGTATTTATTTATTTATTTACTTATGTGTGTGTGTAATGATTTTTGAGTAAGAGGAAGGCTCTAATATTACAGTTAGTAAAAACCAGAAAAGCTTCTCCATGGCCCTGCTTAGATTAAAATGATACTAAATTTGTGTCACCAAAATTCTGTTATGCTCATGCTGGATATAAAAAAATACCAAGCAAAGAATTTGACAGATTTCAGGTTTTTTATACCATTAATGCCTCATTCAATGTCCTTGAGCCATTATAAACAGTAGTGCCATTTTGAACAAAAGCATTTTAGAATATGGGTGGAAACACAGATTGGTGCTGGGCAATCTAGATAATGAAGTGCAAGAAAAATCCTCTATTTGAATGGAAACAAATCAGTTGAATGGCAAAAAAATTGAATTTCCACGCCTTTTGAAAAGCATGTACAAGGAAGAGAAGGGGGTGGGGAAAGCAAGAAACATTAGTGGGTCACTAGGAGATTGAGTTTTTTGACCCATCATGAAATTAAATAATTTTAGAAACTTCTGATTGGAGTTATATTGGTTTGAGTGAACAGCTAAGCCACCCCTGTACAGGAGAATGAAAAAATAAAGGGCTTCTGTGTTTAAGGTTGTCAATTTCTCAAATTATTCAGCATTTACTGCTTATAAATAGTAATTATTTGCTTTTTCCCCTCCAGAGCTGAAAATTATCTTTCATATTCAAATATTTAAGTATACAGTACTGTAGCTGGGGCACAAAAATTCCTAATGTCAGAACAGATTTTTGTCCAAGGAATAATTTGAAAGTGGGGGATTAGTTTCCACCTTTTGAAACACAGTGCTTTCCGTAATCTTCAAACATTATTTAGGATAATGGAAGCCATCATCCTGGTTCTCAAATGTTAGCACTTCCATTAGAATTTGCTGCTACCTCTTATTTTTTTTATATTAAAATACAAGGCTTAAAAGGTATTATCTTACTAAAGGAGGGCAATTGTAGAGATGATTTGATTGAATAAAGGAAAAAGCTGTACAGGCCTTTTAAGATCAAGGATGTACTGATGGAAAGCTATCATTAGAGACAATTAATGTTCTCCAAGGGAAGAAATTGATTATGGACAGAGATGGACCCTAAGGAGCAGATATGTCTTAATGCTCTAGGGCCTTAAGGATTATACATTCCATTCACAGCATCTGTATTTTAACCCTATGTGGAGGCTGGAGCGGAATCTAATATGTAAGGAAACTCTGCGTAGAGTTTAACCGGGGGGGGGCATGTGCATTTGGTGGCTGACTGACATGTACTATTTCTTTAAGCATGCATTATTTTAGCAGATATCATTCTGCCTAATAAAATATCTGACTTTCTACATGTGATACATAGTTTTGGATCATTTTAAGTTGTAGAAACACAGTCCTGGTGTATAAGGAAACTAGATGCAAAGTAAAAATTTTTAACATTACCATGCCATGGTTAGGGTGTATTATGACAGAGAAGATATTTCTGTTGTCTAAAGCTAACTGTTCAGAAGATGTGGGGTTTTCTTTTTTTTTTTTTTCTTTTTTTCTTTTTTTTTTTCCTGATAGCTAGAAGGAGGAGAAGGAGGCAACATCCTTTAATAAAGGTTTTTAAAATTGTGTTCCAGGATGGACTTCACTTAGTTTCTGAACCCACACTTATATCTCTAAGTGTTGCCATTCTGTGTCTGAGGAAAAATACTGAGGAAGCAGTCCCAAAATTGTTGCTCTGAGCAGCAGATCCAACTCACAGATGGGCTGTTTTATCATGTCAATTTTCCTTGGCTTAGTTCTCAATGAAGGCAAATATTTGGCATATGCAGTGAAGTCTGTTTTTTTAACTGGCTAAAATATAAATGCCCAGAACTGAGCAGCACAATATTTTCCCACCACCTCTGAAGTTGAAGATCAATTGCAGCATATTGCAGCAGCACTGTGCCAAAATGAATCCTGCCATATCTTCACTTCTTTATCAGAGTTGGGGCACATATGACTTCCCTTTCTGGAGTATGTGAATGCCTGCCTGTGCTGGTACACAGTCCAGTAGACCCGTGGGGAGGGGAAGTAACAGGGGTTTGATTTGTCTTAAATGCTGTCAACTCATTTGCATTTTCTTCAGATTTTAATTTTTTGGTTTGGGATTTTTTTATCCTTAATTAAGGAAGCCTTATCTCATAAAGCTGGAATTTTGTGGAGAAAACAAGGAAATACTTTTTTTTTTTTTTTCATCTCAGTGTTTCAAACTTGCTTAGAACTAAAATAGGGTAGCTAAAACCATCATTTGCATCATATTTGTGGAACAGACTGAGAAAAAATGTTTTTCTGCAGCTTTGATTTTTATTTTTCCTTTTTATATATACTTAGTGTGTAATAGTTTGATCATACATGAAATAGTATTACTTGCTTTTAATATACTCCATCACATATTTGTTGATATGCAGGTAATCAAATTTATTCCCTAGAGAGACTTCTAATTGGTTTCATGATCAAACTTTATTTCAGCTGACCAAAGATATTTGAATATATTGTACAGGACAGTTACATAAAAAAGTAGCTTGATAAATTGTGCTCAAGTATACCACTTTCCTCTGGTTTGTCTATATGTGCAGACTGTTAACATTGTGCTGCCCTGAAGAACAGTATATAGGTTTTGATGAATAATAGTGTGATATATTAAACAGGCAAAAAGAATACTACTATAATTAATAGGATAAGTCCAAACTTTAATACAGATGAATAGGTGAGTCCTATTGTAGAACAATGCGTATAGGAAGTGCTCCTTCGGAGACCACGTGTAACATGCTTGGCAGGACTAAAGAGATTAAAATAAGAGACTGGAATAAACAAAAAGCTCAAATACAAGTAAGGAGATGCAGGGGGAAATGGGTGATTCTAGAAAGGACCAGTGCTTAGTCTGCATGCTGTAATTTTTAAAATTTGATATTATTTTTAACTGTTGTCTGGAAGATAGGATCTTTTCTTTTCCCCTTCTCTACCCCTGCCTTTCCTTCCTGTGCATCATTAGGGAAATACCCAAATCATGAGACTGAGAATGAGAATGTAAATGAATGTTAAATACACTGGGCAGAATCAGCTTTCACCTGGTTTGTTTTTAGTTTGGGGTTTTTTTTGTGGGGTTTTTTTTTTTTTTTTCCCCAAGTTGTGAGCACTCTTTAATTACAACGTAAAAAATAAATAAATAAAAAAGCCCACACATTTAAGCCTGGTAACATATGTTGTTGTCAGCATGTATTTAGCACCTCCAGAAATGAACATGGAGAATGTGACAGCCCATAGGTAGAACACCCACTGTGCTGACTGGGGGGACTGTCAACAAATTTTACTTCCTTAATTTTTTTCTTCTTTGAAAAATAAATCCAAGGAAAGGAAAGAAAACTTAATAGCACAGGTGTTCTGAGCATCATAGAAAGAGGATGCGATGGGGAAGGGGCTGTAACAACTTTCTAATGAAAGCCATTTCGCACATGACTGAAATTGCTTTTTATTATTACAAATTAAAATCATGAGGTCCAATCCTACAAATATTTATTAATAAATTTGTCAAAGCTCTTACCAGTGTACCCCTGCTTATATTTCTGTCTACTCCTGTATATCTTTCTTCTTTTAAGGCCCCTTTTCCCTTTGTATCTATTTCTTACTTTAATCTTCTTACACAGTTCAAGCACATTATTGAGCAGGGAGGAGGCAGGTGAGGCTTTGCAGGATCGGGCCCCTGACGATTATGATATTATTGCTTCTCCTGCAAAATGCAGTTTCTGCAAGGGCTGCTGACATGTTCTCCTTTGTGGATTTGCCAGCAGGTGTTGCTGTGTAACTTGTCACCCACCCTGCTCAGATGGTGAAAGCTCATTTTCCCAAGCTATGACACCAACAGTCCTGTAACCTCCTGAACTCTCCCTCTAGTAAAAATGCCTCAAATATAAACTCTTGATGCATCAAGTGCCTGGAAAAAATATAGGCTTGTTTGAATTTTGACATTTATCTTTATCCAGAAAACTGCAATAATTTTATTCAGGCTAAAAGTTGAATGTGATTTTGGTGGGGGGAAAGTAATCAAAAGAATTGTTGAAATACTGTTGTAAACAGCATCTGTTTTAATGACATTTCCACTGATAAGTGGTGTTATATATATTAGAGATATTAGAGACACTATAGGAGTCTTTCCACTGATTTGGTGCACTTTATATCAAATCTCTATACCTGGATAAAGAGAGTCTCCAGTCCAAATGTTTGCAATTAAGAATATGAACTTGAACCAGGACAAATGAACACGTTTTTTCTTAGAAGTGTTCAAATGAAATTGATGGTATTTTAAAAAAAAAATCATGAAAAGACCTTAAATTACACAATTCTTATGCAAACAGCCACGTAACCTGTCAAATATACTTCAGCTTTGTGTTAGCAGGACCATCTGTCCTAACGGCACAGTTTGTTCAGCCTTCTTGCTGTTGGTCTCTGCCTGGATTGCCAAAAAGGAATCCACTTGTATTCACTTGTCTTTTTTGGATGATATTTGTCCACTAGACTGAAGCTGAGGACAAGTTGGTGAGCTATCACCAGAGGATAATTTCTTGGTCTTTAGTTTTGGTTCTAATAAAACCAACAAACCACACTGTTGTTTATGTGTCTGCACATGGTGTGAGGGTTTTTATCCTAGTATCTGTCTTGTTAATGTTTGGTTTTGACTTATTAAATATCTTGTACTCATGTTGGTGCAGACATAGAATACTACAGAGGGGAAAAAAAAATCTAGCTAGTTAGGAGCAGAGATACATTTTTCTCCTTCATGCAGGAGGTGAAGTCAAAGCCTGTGTGTGTTTCTTGGATACAATGCCTTTTCAAGAGAGCCAAGGGGTTTCCTTTCCCCTTCATAGGGTAGCAGTGGCTCTCTGGACTTTACTGCTATGACATCTCACTCATAATGGATATGTGAGTCCTCCTTGCTCTTGGGACTTAGGCTGGTACTTGGTGTCTTCCTAAAAGATCTCTGAAGCCACTGGAGTCTCCTAAAGGATCTGTATTAAGGAAGCTCCAAGATGTGTGGTGCAGAGCAGTGTTGGCTGGAGTGAGCTTGTAACTGACACAAAGCAGATGATGTGACCCGTATGTTCAAAGATTGAGATGCTAGACAGCTGTATGGGAATATGTCTGCTGTCCCTGATACAAATCCACCCAGAGCAAGAGTGAGGGAGGCTTTTTTTTTTTTTTTTTTTTCATTTCATGAGCTTTGCCCAACTGTCCTGGCCAAGCCTTACCTGAGGGGCAGAATAAAAAGTTTCTGACAGTTTTTCTGCTTCTCAGATCAGTTCATCATCTCTAATTCAAAGTGCATATTAATTCTTCTTAAAGCAGTTAATTGCTTTGCAGAATGCAGAATTTATCTTCCAGCTGGGAAGGTAAATTGGACTGGCTTGGGGCTTTTTTTTCTTTGGGGGGGGGGGGGTGTGTGTGTTTATTTATTTTGGTTTGGTTTGGTTTGGGGGGGGTTGTGTTGGGTTGTTTTTTGTTTTATTTTTGTGTTGTTTTGTTGGGGGGGGCCTGTTACTAATATGCGTTGTAGTGTTAGACACCACATTCAGGACAAAATCGCAGCTTTAGTAACTCTGGTGATCCAAGCTTCTCCTAGAAGAAAAGTAGAAAATTGACATCTCACTTGTGATGCTGAAAAAATACGCAGGAATAAATCCATTAAGGCCAGGTGGGTTTTATTGGTGTTGAGCTAAACAAATATTTTGAGTAATACAAAGGTAATGTATAATGTAATACTTTAATAAGAAACTGGAGCAAGTTTATAGAAGCTTTTTTGCTGTGGTGTCAACTGGGATTCCAGTCTGACTCATTCAGGAAGTGCAGAAAATATTGTTAATGAATATGTAACACATAAGCTCATATTTCATATATTCAAAATAGTTTGTGAATGCACAGAGTGTTTTGCTGCTGAATGGGAGGCAGGAGAGCCTACATGAGGGAATGACAGCACTTTGAGGCCTGAGGTGTGACAGTTTCTGCCTTTGAAAAAAGGAAAAGATATTTAATGGTTTCTGTTTGCAAGGCTATAGTGAGCAGCGTAAAATGTTACAAACTGAAATCCTTTACTGCGTTCTGAGGAACTGTTGGTTGTGTAGTAGCAGTACAGAGATACTTGTGGCTGTGTATGGGAGAGGCATCTGTATCCTCACTGCTTCAGCAGGGCCCCAACACCTCAGAACGGAGGTTAGCCAGTGTTTTGCTGGGGTCCCAGAGGGGCTATCAGTGTAACGAGAATCTGTTTGCAGTAATCGGTGGCAGCTTTGACAGAATGTTCCAAACCATCTGCTCAAGGGGATGGCATTAACTCTATCAAATCCTCATATTTTAAGAACGCTGATCTCCAAACCCAGGAGGATTGGTGACAGGGAGTTCTTGCCAAGCCTGCATTAGGCTGCCTTCATCTCATCACCAAATACATTTATGCTCCCTAGACAAGATGTGAAATATGTGTGAAATTAAAGAAACAGAAGTATAGAATGGAGGAATAACACACAGAAACTTTCCCACTTTCTGTTAGTGGTTCAGACCTCTTTTTTTAGTTATAATACAAATATTTTCTTTGTCATGCAAGTGTACTTTTAATAAAAAATTAATCATCATTCGCTGCAGAGATATAGGGAACATGGTTTTACCTCTTCTTTTAAATTAATAGAGTGATTGAAATATACATACAGGCTTTTTGGTAACTGTGTTGCATCTCTGAGTTTAGAAGCTTCTGGCTTTGGGAAAATTGTCTCATTTTTAGCGAATAATGAGCTGGTTAACTGCTTTGCGCAGAAAATGCTGATAGTTTTAACATCATATTAAGAAAGAGCTAATATTTTGCCCTGAGTGTTAAGTGTTAACATTACTTTTCATATCTGCTTAAACCTTGCACTCACATGTTTCTTTCATTCAAAGTATTCTGAACATTAAAGAGAAGGGATAGTGCGTGCGAGCTTACTCACAAGGATTAGGTTTAGCCTAGTGATACTAATGTCCCTCGGCTTCTTGTGTTGCCAGTGGGGAGAGAGGGAGGGGAGAGAGGTTCCTCCAGGACATCCCTAGAAGAGTGCATCTTTTGCCTTTTCCCACAGCCATGAGTAGGGAGATGAACCTCATCAGGCCTTTGTGAATACCTCCCTTCTCTTAATGCACGAGTCATCCCCCTGACATCTGTAGAAGTATTCTTCTCATCATCTTTGTAGTATTAGAGGAAAATATTGTGCTTGGTTTATGTGGCAAGGTTGGAAGGGGGAATGCAGCCCCTGTGAAAACGGGCTAGGAGCTAACCTTATGTGAGATAGAGCTAGCTCCAAAATGAGCCCATTACTCATCAGGGATGTTGGTGGTGCTTCTGTGAAAACACATTTAAGAAATGTGGTTTTTAAGAAATTTCAGAAACAACAAACGCAGCCTAACAGCTGAGAGAGAGAGGAGTGAGGGGAGGGGAGGCAGACAGCCAAATTTAACCCTTTGTACAAATGTAACGTATCTCTTAATGTGATGGGGTCAGACCAGAGCTCCATATAGCCCAGCATCGTGTTCCCATTGGCACTTGGTAGCATACAGGAAGAGAATGTAATAACTAGGTAAAATATATATGACTCTTTCCATGATGTTCTCCTCTGAGTGACACAGGGCTCAAGCATTGTACCCAGACCATTGTATTTGAAATAGCAGCAACCTTTCTTCCATGGATGCATTCAGTCACTTTTTTTCTTTTGAAAATCAGAACTTATATGTGGTGATTACTTACGTAATTTAGTTAGATTGATAACATATGTCCTCTATGTTTTTAAAAACTGCTACCTGATATTTTTATTAAAGGCAACTTTGCTTTTTTGTGTTGAGAGAAACAGTGGCTAATAGTTCCATCCTTCCTGAGATTCATGACCGTACCAGTCTCAGTGAGACCAAGATGTTCCAGACAGGATTTCATATGTATGTTTATCTGCATTGCTTTTCTCTATGCAATATCTTCTGAGAAGGGTGGTCAAGCTGTGGATACATATTAGATTTATGTGGTAGCAAAATTATATTTTCTCATATTCTAAACCCATTTGCTAGTAATTCCAATATTATTTGCCTTTTTACTGCTAGTTGAGCTCTGAGTTGAAAACTAGGATGCAACTCAGTAATTTTGTGTTTGAGTTTCTTTAGAGTGCTTGGATGAACTCTGTAGTTCTAGAAACTTGTTGCTATTCATTCTAGCAGTTTCTTCTAAAATTAATTCTTCCAACACTACTTCTGGCTGTAAGTTTAAAAACAGCTAATACTGGAGATTTTGTCATCTTAATAGGCAAGTCTTCCAAAGGTAGCAGTTTCTCATTTTTTCAGAGGATCTGAATACTGGAAAACAGAGTTGTTCTCATTTGTTTATTCTGAGAATGTAACAGTTCCATCCATAGGTTTATCCAGCCTAGAGAAAAATCAAAATTTGAAATGGCTACTCTTTTAAGTTCTGAAAATATTGTGTGGAGAATTTCAAAATTATTTTAGGTTCATTTTCCTTTAAACCCTGTAAGATTTTTTGTTAAGATGCAGTCTTATGACAGCTGTGGACAGAATTTCACGTTTCAGGATAAAAGTTCCAACTACCACTAAATATCCCAATGCATACAGTGTTGACTTGAAGGAGAAGCTCAACAGTTGGAGTTTCTTCAAATGGCCATTGGGTGCCAAGATGCCTTTAATAGTTACTTTGAATCTTAAAAGAAATTTCAGCAGCTCTGAGCACTATAGTATAATCCAGAATACAGTACACGAAAATGCATAAATGGGGATATGGCAAACATAGTAAAATAACTAAAATTTTATCCTTGGTCCCACTCTAGTTACTTTTGGATTCCCTTTGGGTTCAAACCTCGAAGACTTACCAATTCTGTTCATTAGCATGACGGTGGTGTAGATCTAACAAATACTGCTGTTTGTTCTTTCCCGTTTTCTTGAGAAGTGTTAATCTGAAAAATCATTACTGGAGTACATGGGGTGTATTTAGCAGGTTTTTTATCTGCTTAGATAGGGGAGAATATCTTAAAGGATAACGGAAGTGGTGACACCTAGGAAAAAAGTAGGTGGACTTTGCATTGTACTACCTAAATTCTGTGCTACTTATGTGCTAAACATCGCTTGTGGTGTGCAAGTTGTCATTCCAGCATATTGCAATCAAATATGTCAGAATAAGACTTGCTATTATCTTCTGAGCATGTGTTTTTCTGCTGATCTGGGGAAAAAAAAATAGGGACAAGTAGGAAATTCAGTGTCATTTATTTTGTTGGTTTTGTATTTGGCGGGAGACAAAAGCGAGGGAGACACTGTGTTTTACTGGAGGAAGTTCTTGAGGACATTTGCTAGTCCCTTTAGTACATCTCATCGCTTACACTTGCTTCATTGAATACAGTCCCTTGTAGCTTGTTGTTTCAGCTGCTTCACTGAGTACACACATTGTATTTCATCTTCTGTGGCTGCTTCATTGAGCTTCTGTATATCTCTTCTGTTAATCTTCTGTCCTGCCTTGGCCACCCCTTCATCTCAGTAATGTACAGAGAAAGTGATTTCCAGCAGTTGTGAATGACACTCTTCTTCAATGATGATATATAATACTAGCACTTGTTTAATTATGATTGTATTCCTGCGTTTATGTTAAAGGTAAATATGTGGTTTTCCACTGTCCAAATTAGCACTCCACCTATATTCTACTTAAACTGCCTCCTGTCCCACAGGAAAAATAGGAAAAGCTCAGAAATACTTGGAATGAAGGATAAATATTCTAATACTTTTTCAAAAGGTTTGTTGCGGGAATACATACAATTAAAAGAGCAAATACACGCACGGTCTATCAAGCAACTATTATTACACATCTAGACAGTTGAGAGTACTTGAAAGAATGCTGGTAGTAAATGGTATTCTAAAATTTGGCTAATCATTCAAAGTCATCTTTTTGCTGTAAAGAGCAAACTGTTTTTTAGTTTTTGCTTGTATTTCTAGATAGTTCAGATATAGTCTGGTGTACTAAAATATAATTGTTAATAGATCTTATTGCAGATTAGCGAATACTTGAATTAGGTTTCAAAGAACATCTGCTTTCACTTTTTTTCTGTACTTTTCATGTTAACAAATAAATTTTCCATGCATAATTCCTTGAAAAAAAATAGGGAATTTAAATTTACCGAATATCTCAGAAAGTAGATCTCTAGATGGAAACTCATTAGATGTTCATGCTGAAATCCTCTGTGTGGAGGGAACATGAACAAGCTGCCTGACCTATGTACTCTATGAAAATAGCATATTTTGTTAAATATTAAGCATAACAAACAGTAAATAAAAGTCTCTCTATAAAAATAATTCTGTAAATTGAATAAGAAATAAATATGAGAGGAATTCAAGTAATCTACAAGCAGAGGGTCAGAAGTCATCAAAACATTTCAAGAACTAATCACTTGGCTTTATTTCTTATTATGATACAAGGTTAGTATTCTTTTTTATCCAACTAAAATGCTTGAAGAAGTTATTCACTGAAGTAATGCATCAGGAATATTATTTTTCTTAGCTTATATTTAAAAATTCACATGTATTTTTTTTTTTTTTTTTTTTTAAATGGTCTGAGATGTTAAGCTTCTTGATGCTCTTTCTTCTTTGGCATCTTAATTTCTGTTCTTTGCCAAATTTGCAGTGAAAATATACAAAGAATTTTATCACATAGAGATTTTTTTTCTTTCCTATCACATTACATTTGAGATTTCTAGATCCTCATTTGGTTTGCAATGTTGTTTCTGAGGGAAAACAAAACAAAACAAAACAAAAAAAAACAAAAAAAACCCCAAACAAACAAAAATCCACAAAACTAAAATTCAGTCCTAGAATTTTTTTTAGGGCCTGAAGTTAAACATTATACACCCATCACATGTATCAAGACGGAAGCTGATATCCCTTGTGAAATGTGTAGAATGTAGTTCCAATTCTGTTGATAATTGGACATTTGGCAAAACCATGGTGGGAAAAAGAGAACCAAAATGATCAATAACACAAATCCCTCTGGGTTTGTGTAAAAATTTTCACAGTACAAATTGTCAGTCTTTCAAGTATGTTAAAGTTTTGAGTATTCTAGATCTGTTGTGCGATCTCTTTCTCATACATAAGGCATTGCTTAATACTTATTTACTCTTATGTTTTTCCATGCAGTGAGATCTGTATTTAGAGGATTTTTAGATGGAAGTAATTTCTTTGAATTAGTTGCACTGATGATTTTAAGAAGCAGATTATTTATAGAGCCAACATGTTGACACACTATCAACTGTTTAAAAGAAAAAAAAAAAAAAAAGACTAATAAGGTTAATTGTCATATGAACCCTCCTCTGTAGTCTGCAATCTGTAGGCTTTGATTGTTTCTCTGGGGGAAACTCTGCCCAGATGGTATTTTCCTCAAGGCTCTGACTCACAAGAGGCCTGTGGAGATGGAGAACAAGGTGCATCTCCACAGACTAATTAATTTACTATTATAGCACCTGTTCCAGAATAGATAGGGCTGGAAAGGAAAACAGTCCCTGGGCACAGTGGTAGGCTCACTGGTAAATGGATTTGAGCTGATTATATTAAGCTGATGCTTTGATCATCTAAAGGCGTTAAAATGGAAATATGTTTTTGATGGCTGTTGGCCTCTATGTGAGTGCAGTTTGTATTATAAGTGAGCAGTAAGGAAAAAGCTGTTTTGGACTCAAGCAAATAGGTTTTGAAAGTGCACGAGAAAAGTACACTCCTCTGCATTTCAAATTCAGAAATATTAACACACAGGATCACTTGCACTTGAAGCATTTCCTTAGATATTTCAGTATTTTTTCATATTCTACGAAGTCATCGGTATTAAACCCTAGAAACCCACCCATTTTCTGTCACCCATAGGGTGTCAATACATATTCTTGCCTTGGATTAAAATATGTTTAGAATCCTTAAGGAATTTAATTATGTTTGTAGGAAATAGAAGTAACCTCTTCAGTAAAATCTTGACAAACTGTGCAATTAAATGCTGATCGAATGGTAACAGGCAATGGCAAATCCTTGTGTAAACATTGCTGGGTAGTAAGTGGATTTACAATGTGTTAATCTGTACTCACTTTCACTTTATTGCCATTTGGATTCCCAGAAGGATTAGCTTTAATTTTAATGACCCTATGAGGCTATACTGTTATTTCCCTTTTCAAACCAACTCAGTGATTTTTTTTTATTTTTCTTTTCTTCATTTATTTAGCAAGCATGACTCCTATAAGCTGTAAGGTAAAATTAATTGACCCTTCTGATTGTAAGGTTAAAAGTGTGTGTAATTAATGTTCTGCTAAATAATGCTTTCTTTAAAGCAGCAGCAAAATTTCCTGCTAAATAATGCTTTCTTTAAAGCAGCAGCAAAATTACAACAAAATATATCAAAACTAAATAGCATATATAACATTAATGCATAAGGCAAAAGTGTTCTCTCCATCAAAATTATAGAAATATTTCAAATTCTTAAACATACATTATTTTAAAAGCCAATTTACATAATGATTTCATCATAAGTAGATTTATTGATATCATAAAAATGGTAATATCCTGGTAACATATGCTAGGGAATAGGAATAAGATTCTGTATGTTTGTGTGATTTAACAACAATACGGTACTCAAACCCCTCATGGCTTAACAAAATTCAGTGCAACTTGTCCAGCTTCTTTAAAAAAAGTTGTCTCCTAAAGCAGTTTGTGGAGTTAGGTGACATTGTTTGCAACAAATAGCAGAAAGAAAATGGAGAATCTTAAAGCAATAATGAAAATATGTTGATAACTAAAATGTTAGCACTTCTTGAGAATCAGGAGAGTAAAATAAGGCAAGAACGATATTTAACCCCTTAAAGGGAGAAGGATCTTGCACCAACCACTTTGCTCTGGGTTGTGGGATGAAGGAGGTGGCTTTCATAACAGAGTCTGAGTTGGTGGGTGAGACTACTTCACAACCAGTCAGACTGATCTCCAACAGCAGCATGTTACAGTTAACTTTCTAGTTAGTACTGAGGCTCTGCATTTTGATGTTAAATTCTGCACTGAACTGTGGTAAATGGTATGCTGCACCAGGTAAAAATGAAGCATAAAGGTTGGGTTAGGTTGTTAATAAAAACTGAAGGCCAAAATTTGAGATTGATCTTAGCACTTCCTTTGTTCAGACTTCATGATTCCAATTGAGATGCTTGAATCAATGTCAAAGCTTCTTTGACTTTGAAAGGAAAACATCTATGTTTTGCAAGATGATAGGATAATTGAAAAAATATATTAAAGGCATTTTTTAAAAGCTATTAGGATATTATTAGTAATTTTTCCTTAAAAAAAAAAAAGTCGCAAATTGTGTTTTGAATCATGCATTCTGTTTGTGAATATATTTTTCTCTTAATTTTTTGCAAGGTTTGTTTTTTTTGTTTTTTGGGGTTTGGTTTTTTTGTGGTTTTTTTGTGGGGTTTTTTTGTTTTGTTTTTAATAAAGATGGCTATCTGAAGATCTACAAGCATCTTCCTATAAATATTTGTGCTGAGGATAGCAGCACTTTTTTGTTTAAATAGGTAAATTCTCAAAGAAAAGTGTTAAAATATTCCCAAACAGTCATCAATTAGTTGACTATAGAGCAGATGATAAAATATGGACTCTAAATTTGGTGCTCTGAGCTCAAACTGAACTATTCTGTAAGTGGGAATCGAGGGTAGATACTGGGAAACCGATCAAGCTTGGAACAGCTCATGAGACTCAAAAAAGGTCGAGTATGGAAAAGGAGTAGCACCACAGATTTGTTTAGAATGAAGGATAGCACATAATAAGATTTTGATCAAGTAAGATTAAAGCTATTTCCCATATGCTTTCATTTTGCCATAATTTTGCAACTTTGAGCAACAAGGTGCTGCAAGAGAACAGCTATAATAAGTAACTTAGAATAAAGATAAAGTAATTAAAATACCTAATTACTGTGCAAAGGAAGAGTCTATTAAGTCTGGAGACTGAATTTTCAGTTAATGCTCAGAAAGATCATTGAAATGGCTGAAACTTTCAGAACTTTGACAACAAAATTGCTTCCTGTGCCTGTCCATCTAGTTAACTCTGTAAAGATGGAACCCTAGTGAATGCACGGATTTGTATACGCATCACTTAACTAACCTAAAACCAAGCTTCTGAAGTTTTAAATATTCTTTTAAAATATGCTGCATTTCCTCAGAAAAGAGAGAACAAGTAAAGTGTCTCTCTTTCTCCATCTGTTTCATCAGATACACTAAGAAACAGGAGATTGATCCATATTTACTCTCTATTTGCTACTGATGGCTTCCAAGCCCCATTCCACTTCAGGGTTTGACATGCTGTTTCTGCTGTTGGCTGTTGCCTCAACATTCTTTTTGCTGACCAGCAATGTCTTCTGAGCACCTTCTCCGTGGGCAGAGGAGGAGGAATGTCTCTGTCAGTATGAAACATTTGTGCTGCATTTTGGGGCTCTTAAAAATAGCAGGAGATTGAGCTGCTTTTTAAAATCCCAGAAGTAGGCTCTTGAGATCATCAGTCATCCAAAGCAATGGAGATTTTATCAGATACGTGAACAAGTGAGTTGAGAGACTGCCAAAATATTAAACCATAGAAAACTAAAAATAGACACAAACACCAGACTAGAGGCTTTCCTTTGTTATGATGAAAAGTATTTACAGAAAATTTAAAGTTTCTGTTTTCACAGAGAAATAATTTTTAATCTGAAGTCTGCAAAGCAAAAGGTATACCTAGAATGAAACAGTTTAGGAAAGAGAAAACAAACAATATTATGAGAATTCCCAAGGCAGAATGACTGATAGAGATGTGGCAAATAAAGAAACATCTGGCGAACGCAATGCATCTGCTTGTAGGCTTAATAACTGCTATAGTTGCAAAATCAGCAGGTATTAGGTTGTTAGTGCTCTCCTTTTTTTTTTTTTTGTATTCTACTTATTCCATTTGATAGAACAAGGAGTGACAGGTGACTGAGAGCAGAGCTCTTGTTATGAAGATTTTCCAGTGGATTGTTTTACAGGTACTGAAGTAAAACGTCAGTTAAATTTACTCAAAACTTTCTGTGATGTTTGTAGCCTTTGGCACTATTAGGTACAAAGCATGAAAGTGCTTTCAAAACTATCCAATAATATACTTAGACAACATTTTTCATTTAATACAGTGTGAAGCACTTGTAGTACAGAAGAAGCAATTTTTCTGAAACTGATGATGAACCAGGAATCTGGGCATGTGAAAGATATTTATCTGTCATGGTTTGTCAAAAAAAAAAAACCTGACTGGTGTTTGTTTTCAGTTATATGTATGCTGAGCCAGAATAATATGGGGGAGCAGCATTTGTAGCCACTGCATCTCCCCAGATAGTTAGACTTGGTGTCTGTATATTATTTTTAAATGGATGACTCTGTCATCTCAGTCATAAGCAGAGATGGAAACATTTTTAAAGTTCAAATTGATCAGTATAAGGCATGCTTATTTTGCAAATCATAAGCTGTTTGCTGAACAGTACTAGGCCAGCCTCTTGCTTCACAAGGTGACTGGTCTTTACGAATTGATACTTGGGAGGTTATTTGCAGTGTTCTATGAACACATATGTATTAATTAGAAATCTTTATTAAAACTAGCTCATATTCAACCAGAACTCTATGACACACACACTTTAAAAAGCATGACCCTGGCTCTGTTTTTTTCTTCTATATGCATACTGGATGAAGAGTATTATAACAATGTATTGCTGTTACTCTGGTTTGATATTTATTACCCAATTATTTTCTGCTGATTAAAAGCACTATTCAAGCTTTTTTTAAAAAACAGGATTTTTTTTTTTTTTTTTTTTTAAGTATGAACTTGATGTTGTAAAAGGGCCAGACTTTCTGAAGTCTGAGGTTAGTGGTTAGAAACACAAATGACCACCAAGCAGTGGCAGTGTTGATTGTGAGCCCAACCACCTTGTTGATATAGGGACAACACCTGTCTTTTGCCCAGTAGAGTTCATTTTGCTGGCTGTCACTGTACATTGCTACCATGTAAATTAAAAAAATAACTTATCCCCTCTCAGTTTTGGATGCTGGTATGAAAAGCTAAAAAGACAGGAAAGCTACTTCAGTTATTTATATCAATACTAAATGGAAGCATAAAGGAATTGGACAACAGGGGTCTCTGTACCATTAAAGTACAACCAACCAGACTGTCCTGAGGAGCAGATGAATATAGAAGTTTCATGCTCCCATTTAAACTGATGCCACAGACAGAAAGCTGTATCTTTTCTGTCCACATTCACCCAGAAATGTACTACCAGGGAAATGCTACCACTTAGAAATTAGTTATTTAGTGAGAATATCTTGTTGGCATCATATTGGTTGGTTTTGCTTGGTGAGAATTTTATAGAAGTGTATTTCATTCTCTGAAACAGTGAGAACCAAGACATCTGGGTTTTGTACAGTTCTGTTAATAATATAGTGAGCATCAAACAAAAAATATCTTCTGAGAAGTATGAGCTATGGGAATTATATTAATCTCCTGAACTGGAACTGTAGAGGCTTAGAAAGCTTAAATCAAGGGCATCCAAATTTTGCCCAACTGAGGACTGTGTTGGCGTCATGTCTGGAGCTTGAGAGTTGAATCTCATTGATTATTGTCACCTCCTCTTTAGCGTGGAGCTGCAGCTAATGGAGATAAGCTCAAAACTAGAAAGTTTAACTTTCCTGGTACCTGCACTAGAGTTTGGGATTTTTTTTCTTTTTTATTATTAAAATGTCTTACATATGCATCAGGAAACACTGTTAATCTTCTTTTCACCTCTCAATAGTTTTCATGTTCCCTCATTTCAGGACATACTAGCTTGGAATCTAAGAATCAAGCTGGTTTCTTTCTATCTAATGTGTCAACAACAGCAATAAAGTTTCTGCATGCAAAATTGAGGTGATTTAATCTGACCTGTGCCCGTCCTTTCACATATAGAACCCGCTGCAAATTGTGAAGATTTGTTTTTTAATGACCAATTCTGACAATGCATAAAATATCTTATAACAAGCAACTGGTAAGAAATTAACACAGAAATTCTTTAATTTTAAGCATTGACTTTAACAGGCTTCTTTTTTCTCTTCTTGCTGGAGACTTGTAGCAGTAATATCATACAAGGTCATCTTGTAATTGAAATATACTAGTGCTTATATTGAACTCCACGCCAGGACTTCTGTATTGACCCTAATATTTCACAAAGAAATGTTTGTTTAAGCAAAAATATCATTTTCTTCATGGCTTTTTCCATAACATAATTTTCCTGCCATACCACATTCACCTATTAAGACATATAAAACCATGTCCAAAGTGTTCCATATTCTAATAAGAACACCTAGATTAACAATTTTAGACTGTAGGTCAATGGCAAGAGAGTTTTCTTTCCCTAGTCTCATATATCATTTCTACCATAAAGTTAGTGTGGTTTTTGATAACTTAGGTATGAAATAATGGGCTATTCATCAGGGACTCTAGTGACAAGGGGTAACAGGTTCAAACTTAAATAGGGGAAGTTCAGATTGGATATAAGGAAGAAATTCTTTACTGTTAGGGTAGTGAGGCACTGGAATGGGTTGCCCAGGGAGGTTGTGAATGCTCCATCCTTGGGCAGTGTTCAAGGCCAGGTTGGATGAGGCCTTGGGTGACATGGTTTAGTGTGAGGTGTCCCTGCCCATGGCAGGGGGGTTGGAACTAGATGATCTTAAGGTCCTTTCCAACCCTAACTATTCTATGATTCTATGATACTAATTTGTAACTACAAAGCTTTTAGAGCTTTCAGTAATTGATTTGGGTTTTGGTTACACACACACGCAAAAATTTCACTTGTGGTACATATACCCATGTACGCCATATCTCGGATTACATCTGTTGAATGCATTAGTAAAAAGCTTTCCTTTACTTAGGACAGTATTTTGCATTCTTTGGATCTCGAAGAACAATTTTACTGCAGGTAATTAGGAAGCAGGTTCTGGTCAAACATTAGAACAAAGTACATGTGGGTATTTGATCAACCCTCCAGTCTGCTTCTTACATTTGTTATTGTTTATTTTCAGTGATACAGTATTTCTGTTAAATTTTTACATTAAATGAAAAATATATCTACTATGACTATTTTACTGAAGCTTAGATGCTAAACATATGGGGCAATAGAGAATGCTCATTGAAGTAATCCCACAGACAGTAACTTTTTGTTCCCACAAGATTTTCCTTCTTATTTTGGTAGGTGAAAAGAAAGGGAGGTGCATATCAAATAACTGTTTAAGACAGCGGGATGATTTGAGCAGATGGGTGGGGAAACATTTATTTTATTTCAAATAGAGAAAGTTGTTTTATGTGCAGGTGGATTGCAGAAGATTTCCCTCTTTTGAGGCCCATCTGGGAAGTTAGTTTAGCTCTATTGATGTTTAAGACTCCTTCTTTCATCACGACCACATGCCAAGACAATAAGTAATTGAACTGTGCGTTTTGCCTTTTTAAAAAGGTGTAATCTCCTTCTGAAGTGTAGAGAGATGTTTAGCAGGATTTTTCTAATTTATCTGTCATCTCACCATGCAGGCGAGGTTCCAAGCCTAGACCGTGGTATCTCTTTATCATCTCTTTTTGATGAGCACCTGTTTCTGATGTACAAATGTCTATCTGCTGAGATGCAAAATTGAAATAATTTTAACAGGATAAGAATAATTAGGAATCATTTAAAGGTCCACCTGTTCGAAATACTGTTTTGTTTATTTCTACATTACATATAACATAGACACAAATGTTTAGCAATTATGATTGCATAGGCATCTTTTCTCTGTAATATTTTAACCTAAAAATGAAAAAATGAAATTGCAATTGGAAAAAAAATTGGAACCTTGGAAATGAGGAAAAAAAAAAAAAGGTATATTTAGATATAGGTTACAGTTTGTGTACTGTCTCTAACACAGCTATTGAAAGAATAAATACTGTCCTTTAATATATGTCCCATGTTTTCAAATTTAGAATGTAAAAACAGATACGAGTTAACTTTATTCACTTATTTGAACCAGAGCCACTTTGTTTACAAGATCAAATTGTATCTATTTCACAAAATTCCCTCAAAAAGGTAAATACTATAGATCTTTGAACTTATTTTATAAGCACAGCTATGTGTGGTTCACCTTAAATATTTTAGATATTGCTTCTGGTTTTAAATATATTATATTTTAAACATGGACATTTATTTATATCTTAAATGTAAATTATTTTTTATAATAAATTCTAATAATTTGCTTTTAATTTGCTATACTACTTTTTAGAGAACAACTGAACAAGTTTTAAAACCTGAAATTTCAAATAAAAAATTTATTCATCTAGAAATGCAAAAATACACCTCTTAGTTTGCAAGTTATGTTAGTTTATTGTAGACTTACATCCCTTCATCAGTAAAGAGACATTTTGAAGGGTGGTGAAAGACTGTTGTCAGTGATTTATCAACATCAAGATGTATTTACATCAAGGTGTATTTACAATTGCAAAGTAATTCTTGAAGTCTGTTACTATTTATATTTCCTAATTTAACTTCAAAATATATCTAAACTTCATAAAGCGTAGAAATTAGTAGGTAATCCCAACTGAGTTACATAATTTAACTAAAATATGAAAGATATGGAGTTTTACTTAAGAATCAACAACTAGTCCCACTCATTTGTGACTGTTACTCCCTAATATCCTCACTGAATTAGGAACTACTAGTGAGAATAAAACTTACATATATGAGATTTCTCCCCTTCCTTATGTTTATTCTACTTTATTTAGTTAGTGTATTTTAAAATTTAAGAAGAGTGGAAATCTCATATTTTTTTTTTAAATTATATTAACTCAGTTGAAGAGATTTGCTTCTAATTTCTACTCTTGTCTCAAATACTTTTACCTGCTATTGATCTCATGTAACCTTTCATAGAAGGTTCTCTATTGCATAGTGGAACAATGAAATAAAACTCACTATTAACTATAATGAACCCTGTAAATGGTAGTTAAGAATTTAGGTTTTGCAAATTTCCATTACAGCACCCTGCTTTCATCTGTTTTAAGCTTGCAAACCTAGTTTCTGTTTGCAGCTTATGATGTTTTATGGTTTATTTAAAAGTCAAAATAAAGTCTTTCCAAGCATTTTGTAGTTGGAGGCAGCGAACACAAAATACTTTTTTAACTCTTCACCATAGAGAAGGAAACACAATACTAAGAATTGGTTTTTGACTGAGTTATAAAGGAAGAGGCTGAAGTATTGGTACAATCCAGGCTTTGCCTTAACTTACATAATTCTAGGGAAAAAAAAAAATTAACTTTTACAACTTGTTGTGAAGATTAGTATTTACTGTGTACTAGGATTTTTGTACAGCTTTATGAAGCACTGTGTTTAAAAGGTAGAACAAATTTCTAATTACATGGAACTCTAAACCATTTCTTGAGACATACTTTTTGGTCCATGTGTCCTTCAGTATCATCACTGAATCATAACTTTTAGGAAAATAATTATGAAATGTTATTTGTGTCAAATGAATGAACCATACCTAAACTGACTGCTTTGTTTCATACTTTGCATATCCGTCACTCATGTTGCCATGGCAAGCTAATAGTTACAGGACCAGAGTGAACATGTAACAATGGCAAAGGTTGTCACAAGTCTTTATTTCAAGTAGGACAGAATAGTAAAATTATTGGAGTAAAGAAAATGTATCATCTCCATCTTTCCTTCATACTTTCAACCTCTTCTGGTTGTTTACTGTAGCACTATAGCATTAAAACAAGAAATACAGTTAGACACTGCCCTGGAAGAAGGAACAAACTAATAGATTTAAGTTTCTTGTGGTTTGGGGTTGGGTTTGTTTTATTGGGTTTTTGGGGTTCTGTTTTGTTGGTTTGGGGTTTGTTTAATTTGGTTTCGTTTGTTTTTTGGGGTGTCTGTGGTTTTTTGGTTCAGTTTTGTTTTTTAGGAGTGGGGAGTCAGATTCAGTGACACTTAAATGTTTCAATGAGATTCATTTTTTAAAAAAAATTTTAAATTCTTTAAAAATGCATATTAAAATATTTTTTATTTTTCACTTTGATGTTGGTAAATAACCCTTTAAATTTGATTTTACACATTTTAATAATCTTAAATTCAAAGCAAAATGAGTGATACATGATCAAATAGTATTTTTATTTTCATGGTATTGTAAAAATAAAAAATTCTTCTAAAAAAAAGAGGTTTTCAGAAAGCTGGAAAAGTTGTTATTTGTCCAGTTCATGATGCAGGTAATATACAGCAGATGAAAACTATTGAGTTAACGAAAAAAAATTTGGATATGGTTATAACATGTTCCACAGAAACATGCAGAAAAAGGAAGCCTTTTTTTTTTTTTTTATCTGTATTCCTTAGTTCTACTATTCTATTGTACATGTACTATTCTACATGTTTTAAGCTTTCATTTAAAAATGAATTTTTTGTATTTTTCCTATTGTAGTGATACAGATGTCACAGTGCAGACAGACACCCTGTCATGTTGAATTTAGTCTTGCGGAAAGGTGTCTCTAGACAAACAATAACAGCAGCAAAAGTGGGACTGCCATGTTCCAACATCACGTTCTCTACAATGAGCACTTCACAGTCTAGTTGCAACCATTTACAGTCAAACCTAATTAAACACAGGCACGTTTTTCTTTCTACTAAAAGCAAACAACTCATGTATAATGGTTATATTGTTAACTTTGATAAAAAGCTACAAACTGTGAAGGATGAGATTGCAAGAGCAGGGTTAAGTCAGTGATGTATGTACATGGAGTTTTGGATTCAGTGTGTTGTTTAACAGTTCAGCTAGTTAGAAAAACAGTGTTTTGGGGAAAAAAAATAACACCTTTACTCTGCCTTTTCCCCCATTTTTATATTTGTGTAGTAACAATGAATGATGCTTTCTTTCCTAAGGAAATCTGACTTATTTGTTGAAAGTGAATATATGTGAGTGCTGTTAAGTGTGTGAGTATACATAATTTAGTGGAAAGAAAGGGATTATTTTGAAACACTGACATTTTCTTTCTGAACAGATGAAGAAAATTTCAGAAAATGTGAAAGAAGTATATAGCTGAAACGAATTTAAGGGGGTGGGAATCATAAACAGTTCTATTTTAAAACTTTGGTAAAAGCGAGATCTAAACATGAAGTAGATTTGTTATTCAGGAGATTTTATTTTGTGTTTTTTGGTCATAGCCATATATCCTTGTGCAAGGTTACGTAAGAATGAGTACATGGATGAAGACACTGTTTTCTTTGAATGTGGGATGCTGTCTCACTAACCTGTTTTTTAGATCAAGCTAGCAAGTTAAAATGCCAAGTGAGCATTGGTCTAGTTGTTTTTAGGGTCTTCTGTTCCATAATGTGTTTTGTACTTTCTTCTCCACTTTGTTTTCATCATATAAGTAGGATAAATTATCCTATTGGATGCTTAAGCTAGGATGGATTTGCAACACTGTGTTTCTTCCTGACATTTTTCTGATTGCTGAAAATCAAATCAAATACGTTGATTTATGGAAAGATGCTCATTTGGGGTTATTTTAGATGGAGGAATATCAATTTTTGCTGTGGTCCTATGTGCAGAAATTCCACACAATACTTTTCTCATTAGAAATTTATGAAACTAGTTCAAATAAAGGAATTTTCACATCTAACTGAAACATTTCCTTTCTTACTTATAGGTCATTATAAGTTCGGAACCTGAAATGACTGGAGAAAGTAGTCTTCCACTTAACTGATCCTTTTTATGTGTTTTGCTGAACACAATATCCGCTTTATTTCTTTCATGTCGGCCATGGAAATTCACTTCTGCTTGCATCTTATCTTCTAAACCTTTCGATAGCATCACCGTCCCTTTTTGTTTCTAATTCAGACATACAGCAGAATGTGCCAACCGGAATCACAGGTGTTTGAGTTAGTGATTCCTGTAAACAATGAAGTGACTGCATATATTTCTGTCTTTGTTTCCTTCTCTAATCTTTTCACCCTAATTGTCATGTCATCAGACATAGAAAATGCACACTAATTTACCAGACTAATTAAGGTAATCTTCACTTTCTAACCAATGTGAAAATGCAAGGCTCAGCTTCAGTAATACATCCTGTTAGCCTGTAGTTGCTCTAAATACAAGTTTTGTTCTTGGGACAGTTTTAAGTAGTGTAAGGATAATCAGAAAGCTTACAGTGCCTATGAAAAGCAAAAACTTCATTATCTGAAACCTGTTATAAGAATTACTAGTATTTTTATTGTATGGTTTCAGAAGCTATTAGTCTAGACCCTTTTTACTATAACATAAGGTACAAATATTGAAGAAAAAGATAGACCCTGACCTAAAGAACTTATAGGTAGAGTAGAATCATGAACAGGGAGAGAATGAGGGTGTCAAAAGTCTTTCATTAGAGTGATTGAGGAAAAAATGATGCATTTGGGGAGGTGTCAAAGGGGAGGCATTATGAGATATTAGAGATACCAGTTGGAGTTAGAAGAATAGTTTAAAGTAGAGAGAAAAAGGCAACCTTGAACTTTTTTCTGAGAAAAGCTTTTATAGTAAACCTTTGAGTACTATGAAATTCAGTGGACACTAAGTCTATGCAGTTGAACTGAGGACACTGTCTTTCAAAGAGAGTCATCTGTCGTTGTTTGCCAAGTTGTTTTTGAGAAGACCAAGATTTCAGAATAGTTGAAAATTCTTTTTCACTACCATACCAAAATATGAATGCATATAGAAGATATATGCTTTCAGTTAGCTTAAATATTTTATTTAGATTTTTTTACATGAGGTAAATAACCTGGGTGGATGCTGAGGAATTCAGATTTGGATTCTATGCAGCTTTTGTATTGATTCATGGAAAAAAATTCTAACGAATCATTTAGGACCTTGTGGCTTCAGTGCTTCTGATGATACTGTAGTGAAAAGGGATAGATACTGTCTACCTAAGGGATAGATTCAGGTGAAAAGGGATAGATACTGTAAACTGATGATTGGAAAGGGCCTAATTGCTTTTTTTTGAGTTCTAAAATCCACATCCATCAGGAAAACATACGTAAATATTAACAGGAAATCTGCTTGCTTGTAAAAATTTTCATATTGTCAATTATCATATATTGTCAAAGATGGTCATACTGTCAGTTGTCTTAAAGCTTTGATAATTGTCAGTACCTTAGTGCTAGAACACTTCAGATTACTGTACCTGTGGTGTGGGAGGTTAGAGGCACCTCCAGGAGGCTCTCCTGAACATTTGTGTGTTCCTCCTGGTTCTCTCCACCTTCTCTTGCTGGCCTTTCTAGCTTTCTGGACAACCTCAGAGAACTCATGCTTCACCTGGACCTTTTATGCTGTTGCTTTCTTACAATGAACAAGGCTGACAGGGGAAATAATGGGGGGGGGGGGGGGGGGAACACTTAGTAAATAAAGTATTAGTTGCTTCCTGCTGGTGATCAGAACTTAACAGAACATTTTGCTCAAGCACTTTTTATGGTCTTATTGTTTATGGACACCTTTGTAAATCTGTGTTTAACTGATTGTGCTTTGAGTAAGGCTTGCCTCTTTACCTGCTTATAGCAGATAACAAAGGAAACGGACATAAAAAATCTGTTATAAATTTTCTTTTATCATTTTGTTGCTCAGTAGACCTTTGGCTGTCTTCCAGATATCCCCTTTTCTCTGGGGACTGAGCAAGGAGGTTGCAATTCGTTTCCCCTATCTGCACTCATGCAACCTTGTTTCATGGGTCACAGATTTGTTAATGTGGGTCTGCCAGGTCAAAAGGAACAGTCAGTGTTAGGCCTGGAACTTAAGCAGACTACCTGCTTTAAACTGAAGAAAAGATGAAGTACTGCAGTAAAATTTATCTCTGCATCTTTTATAAAAAGCCATGTAGAAAAGAGTGGAAAAAGTACAGATGGCTATTGTAGGTTACAAATTATATGTGACAGCAGCTGGTTGATTCCCCCCCACCTTTCCCCCCCCCCAACAGAAAACTGGAATCTCAGAAAGATGAAATATATTGCAGAAAATATTAGCCTTCCTCTTTCTAGAAAAATTAATTTATCCAGTACTACTTACAGTTGCATGTTTTTCAACAGAGAAAAAAGATAGGTGGAGGGAGGCAGAATAAGACAGTAGCTTATGCTGTGAAAGACGGTATCAGAGGAACCTGTGCTGGATATATAACCAGTCAGTAAGGTGAAAGGTCTCTCCAGCAGAGAGGCCATGAGGGAGTCCAAAAAGAAGTCCCCCTTGCTTAGAGATAGGTAGCATGGCTTGAGATAACCTGTCAGAAATCCATCATGGATGAAGATATGCTGAAGTGTGTTTTGTAAAAGAAAAGAGCAAATGAAGGTACAGAAAAACACCTTAAATATTATCCCTTTCCTGCAGTGGAAGGGTGAGTGGGTATTCCCAGCATTTGCCAGCTCCAGTCAACCAGGTCTGAAGTCTTTGGTTTTGAAAGTCAGAAGAAAGTCAGAGTTGGATCAGCCTGCACATGCACAGAGAAAAGGTCTCACAGATTACTATTAATTTGAATTTACTGAATATCATGTTTTACGCTCCCAAACCATCCATTACTTGGGCAATAATAGAAGGTCTTTTTGACTTAAGACTAAATAAATAAAATGTGGAGACTTGGGTTTGTATTAGGAGAAAAATATAATAAAGCAGAGAATTAACTTGCTTAGTTTGGCCTTATTTCTGATACAGTCACTGCAGTATGTAGTAAGTCTTAACAGAATCAAAAAGTGTTTTCAAACTGAGGCTATGCAAGAATTTTCCTACTAAAAGACCTGCTTGACTGAACAAGCTAAGATTATTCAGTATGTGGGTTCCTCTCTGTTACATATTGACAGGTATCTTTATTAACAGAACAGGCTAAATATTTTCTACAAGTCAGAAGTATGAAAACTACCTAGATTTCTGGTAAATACTGTCAGAAAATAATTACACATCACATTGTGTGGTATGGTAGTTGAACACTTCTGTTTACTGGGATCATATCCAGTAGAATAAAATGTGTGGATCCAAACACTCCTGCTTTGAGATTACAAGATGTGTAAACTATTTATTCAGTTCCAGTTTTTCCAAATACCCAGTAGAATTATGGATTCCCTTTATTCTGATTTATTTGAACATAGATAAGACAAAACATCCCAGCCAAGTGATACTTTTTTCTTCCTTAATTCTATTGCATTAAAGCAGTGGGTTAAATTAAACAATTTATATCTAAACAGCTCCAGTGCTGAAATGCAAACCTGAGACTACTTAAATTGTCACTGAGATTCTTCCTGGCTTTTTGGGCATCCCTAATTTACACACACTATGTTGGTTGGAGCTAACAGTCTACTACTTAATGAACTTTTTGGAATCCCAGAAACATCTGGGCTATTGCATTACTCAAAGAACTGTAGTATATTTTTTGAGTGCTACTGAGACTTAAATAATAATGATACTGATATTTGCAACCTGGGTAGCTTGAGCTCATCTTGAAGTGTAGGGTGAAGCAAGGTCAGAAAGATCTGAAGACACAGTAGGATGTGGCAGATTTTGGTCATAGGATTGTGGGAAATGGTTCCAGTTTAAGCAAAACAAAGCAAAACAAATCCTCTAAAGCTAGAGAAATAATCATTAACTCTTTTGTGATAAAGCATTTCGTCAGTTCAGGGATATCATTTTCTATTATCCCCGCATTAAGGTTTCAAGAAGGCAGAAATGCACGTGATACTTGCTCTGCCACCTTAAACTTTGACTGAGGGAGGCAAGGGTAAGCTTCGAGCAGAGTCATGGGAGGGCAAGTTTTTAGATGAAAACAGAATTGCAACACAATGCAACTCTTCAGGAGTATGTATCCTGTATAATGCAATCCCTGTCCCTGAAATCTTCAAGGTGACCTCCCACTTGTGTTGAAAAAAAAAATCTTTGGGAGGGACCACCCGGCTAGGAGGAGCTGTAAGTGTTGCCTTGTAGGTCTAGTAGAGTTCAGGAATGTCCCTGTTTAGATTGCTTTGTATTTTTTGCTTTAATTGTTCTCTCAGCTCTGAATGAAAAAAATGAACAATAATAGAGCTGTGTGAGACTGAAATATATGAATCCATAATAATTTCCCTTGGCTTTCAGGAAAGCTAAGGAGGAAATATCAAACCAATCAGAATTAGTGATCTCCAAGTCTTCTGTCTCTTCTGACCCTTTTTAATTCTAGTCTTATATTGTAGGTGCCACATATTTCTACAAAGCAGCATTTAAAGTGATCTGAGAGCTATTGTAGTGGTTTTGGGTCATCAGCTAGAGAGAGCTACTTTTAGGCCAGCAATTGTTCACTCTCCCTTTCTCCTAATTTGCTTTCATTTTTTGCAAATATTTCTGTGTCTTTTGTACAGTAGATTTGTTCAAGGTTTATAGCTACTTATCTTCTCATTTGCTCCCATTATTTCAAACTGAAATAAAAATTAAGAACAGGACACTAAACAAAAATAAACCAATTTTGTTGTGAAAGCAACCCAGGAAAAGTTGTTTCACTGGCTCAGACTATAATAGAAACTAATATTTTAATCTCATTAGTGTTAGACCATCTATAGTGCTTTATCGTAATTTTTCTGTGGATAAGATAAAAACAAAGGTGGACAACTTAAGTTCAAACATTTCCTGCAGTCATGTTGATGACAGACTTCCTGTTATATTTTATGGCATTTTCAGAGCAAATAGACTAAAGCAAACGGGCCTGTTGGAATCTAAGCTCTCTCCTGAAAATGCGCTAGCACTGGCATCTCTTCAATTTAACTACTATGCATTCTGCTGTATTTTCTGCTTTTAAAGAAAGTCAGATTCTCTTCTCTGCCTTCAATGCAGTCAGAATCTCTTTAATTTTTTCCAATAATGTTGCAGTACTTCAGTACTCATTTTAAAGATAGATGGATATTTTTTTTTTCTCATAAAGAACAACATTGTGGGGTAAAAAAATCCACTGGATGTGATTTCAAAAATGTCAAAATATGTCAAACGCAAAAACCACTCAAGGGTTTCATTAACTGAAGCTTTGGTGATAAGTGTCATCTTGTCAGAGACCCACCCATCTCTCCCAATACATTACCAAATGTACTAATTTCGTTGCTGAGCTTGATGTTTATTGTATAGCTGAAATTGAAAATGGTCGGTAATGGAGTGAGCTTCAATCCAAGACCAATTCTGAATCTAAATTACTTGCTTCATTCAACAGCATTGACAGAGGAGAGCTTTGTGCACCTTGTACCTAATCAACCCTTACAGTGACCCTAAATTCAGCAGTCTTCAGAGATTAATAATAAAATCCTCAGTTCAAACAAGTATTTGTCCTGAACAAGTTGCCCATTTCTTATGCTGAAAATGAAAGAATGTGACAGTTTTTTAAAGCTCTGCATGTTGTGGATCCTCACTAACTTTTACTCTTTGACCTAAGGAGGCAGTTTTATGAATAGAAATCCCATGTAGATCTGAGGTATGTATCAAAAAAAAAGGCAAAAAAAAACCAAAACTTTTTTTTTTTTTTAATTTTGTTTTGGTTTAAAATTGAAATTAAACAATAGCATGTATTTACATGTGTGAAATAAATGTAAATTTATTCACAGAGGGTATTTTTGTCCTAACCAAAGTTACTTCTGTAGGAGCATAAACTGATTAATTAATTAAGAAAAGGTTACATAATTTAATTTAATTTAATTTCTTTTATATATTATAAACCTTTTTCAAGCTAGCGATTTACCCAGTCTCAAAAGTTTTCACTCGGTTACAGAAGTGTGGGAGCCATTGTATCTTGGACTTCATTTTGTCTGTCCTGCAGATGGTACAGGTCATTGTACAGAGTACTTACCTGCTAATTTGGAATCTGAATCTATATATTTTGAGACAAAGAAGGAAAATTTGCTCTATTGAAATCAACAGGAAAAAGTCCTAGCTGGAAAAGCAAAACAATGATCCAAACTGATGGGGCAGAATGAATTTCCTTTTGTTTAGCTGCATACAATTCCAGTGCAGGAAACCATGACATGGTCTTTGGTAGATGGAAAATGCAGCTGCAGGCAGCTTATGAAGCAGAATTTTCTGATTGTTTTAGGTAAAATTCAAGAGTGTACTGAAAGGGATAGGAGATGATGTTGCAGTACAGTTAAGCACACTGGTCTACTTCAGCAGAGGGCAGTAGAGAGGTATGTGATGACCATCAGTATTTGTCTAATAATTCGGTGTGGGGAAAAAGTGAAAGTTGAGAGATTAACTGCTCCTTATATAACTATTTGCTTGCATCAGCTGGTGGAATTGCCATGAAGCTGTGTAGAAGCACATCATTCAGCTTACATTTTGCAGAGCCCTTCACTTTTCCCAGCATGTTGTTTTCCACCCCATATTTGTTAGTGGCACTTGGCCACAATGTCTTTCCTGCAGCCCATCTCTCTTGGAGTGGTTGATTGGAGTGGAGCAGCAGAGCTATGACACACAGTCCCAATTGCTTTGAAGATCAGAATGAGCTCGTTTCAGTGAAATCACACATCGTGAACCCAATGAACCATATTAAATGGATTTTTGCTGTAAAATCAAAGCAGTAGTAATATAGCTGAAGCTTGTTAGCATGGTTGGAATGTGTTAACGTTCTGTTATACTAGAATTAGTGATGGAGGATTCTGTAAATGTTTTGGACAAGCAACAGTAAGCATACACAGAAGTTCCTCTGTGTCCTGGATCATCCTTTTATTATGAGTCTTATCAAGACCTTCAAAAGAGTCACAGGCTTTTGTTCACTGACTTTCACGTCAAGATGTATTGTGGGGAAGGTTTGGTTATGCTGGGTCAAAGACACCACTGACTCATTATCTAGAAACCAAATGACCCATTCATATTACTGATTGATGCCCCCCACCCTTGTAATTTGTATTCTCAGTTTAATTTTTGTTAAACCTGTCCATTATAGTTATACCGCTCTTAGACCTAGCATCAACACAGGAAAGTTCAGTAATACTAAACTTTTTTGTCACTATCAAATGGTGCAGCACCCAGATAAGCCATCTCTGTGGTGAGTTGCTTACATCCATGCAAAGCGACTGCAGGATACTACTGAATCAGAATTGCCACTTGGCTTACAGTACTTACTACAGTGTCTCTCTTACATTTTGCAAGGATGTAAACGCATAAATAGAATATAATGGAAAAACTAGCAAAATTCACTACATGCTGAGAATCTCAGTTGATGAGAATTTTTTTTAAGATCATTGCATATTTATTTCAATAAAGACAAGAGGCTGTTTTCCTGCACATAACAGTGAGCATAGAAAGAAATATGCCTGCTTAGCATTGATTCATCTCATCTGTAAAATGAGAACTTGTTCCCTGGGCAGAATTGAACAATTCTTCAATGTTTATAAACCACTTTTGGTGAAAGTAAATAGTAGCTATAAAATTCTGAATAGTTGAGTTTGTTAATAATAATGTATGGCAGTCTTGTCTCTTGTACTGCTCTTCACTGCATCTCAGAACTTTAACCTCAATGCTAACCTCTGTTGAAATAATTTCTGATAAAACTAATCACATTAGTTGCACTGAAAATAATAAATGGTATGGTCTCATGTTCTTTCTTATGTACTGCTTCTGTACAGGAGCACTAATAATCTAGTGTGAATTCTGAGAAAGAATCAACACTTGCGTCACTTCTGTTCAGAATTATGTGCATAACCAATGTGGTTATTGGTTTAGAGCACTAGAATGCACTTACCCTGGATGCTTACTGGTTGAAAAAAGGGGTTGTGTATTTATTCTTCTGCCCTAAAACCAGATTCTAACAGAAAACCATGTTCTTCCTATACTTCAAGGGCTGTTTGGTGACTATTTAGTGAATTGGTGTGACATTTTTTATTTCATGAAGCTCCATAACATTTTATACTAATCTAACTTATCTCATCATGCACTGGAATCCTCTGACCTCTCAGCTTTTTTTCTCTGGCTTATTGTTGCATCTTTCATTCCCTGCATTCCTATTGCTCCTTTGACTAATAGTTATTTAGGTAATCCACACCTTCCTCAAATTGTTTCTGCACATCTGTTGTTTCCAAGACTAAACCTATAAACTGGTGTAGATCACTGACACAGCTGAACTCATCTTGTAATAAACCTCTCACATATTGTATCTGTATCCTAATCAGATATTACTTCTTTCATTAGCATCTTAATTAATACTTTGCTGTCCATAACTCAAATATCCTGTGATTACTGCTTGCTTGCTTGCTTGCTTGCTTAGTAACAAACAGCTAGATTTTATGTTCACTTCATACTCTTATATGAAGTGACAAACACTTCAAGTACTTTGTTGGCCGGTAGTTAGTTGAAGGGAAGTTGGGTGTGGGCTTTTTTTCCTCTTATCTAAGCCAGATATGATTTGAGGGTTAATTCAGCACTTACGGAGTGCTTTGAGAACTTATGAGTAATTTCTGGGTGCATTTAATATATGTATGCTTGTGTATGTGTATTTGGACACAGATGTCTTTCAGTGCTTAAAGTTGTTGGGATTTTTTTATCTTGGCAGTAGCTGTAGGGTAAGCCCATAACTCCGAAGTCAGTTCCTGTGGGAAACATAAATGCATGTATTGACATAAATGTATATCCTGTTTTCCTGTATTATTTGGTTGAACCTGAGGTTCATTTTCTTGTGAACAGATCCTTTGTGCTTATTCTTTGACTTTTCATCTTTCACTCATGGGACAGTAGCTATGCAGGTGTTCCCAGAAGATGTAAACTTTTCTCTCTATTTCAGTTTCTTTTGGAGAAAGCCATTAGTCATTGGAATGACCTTTGAGCTGGGTGCCAAATATTATTTCCAACATTACTGCATCCTTTTTGTCTTCTGGATTCTCCCAGCTATTTGATTTCAGTCACTAATGAATTTTGTAGGAAAAGATGTTCCTCCTCTTAGCTCACTTAGACATCTTATGGAAAGAGGATCTCTGATGACTACTGGAAATATTCATGAGAAGTCTGAGCCATTAGGATTACTAAAGAAACTGATTAGTGCTGTGGGCACTAGCCAAAACTTGCAGTCTTTCTGCTCTGAGGCTCATTTGGCTTTAGGATTTCTGTTAGATGTATTCCTTGTCTTTGGACCAGTTTGCAAAAAATATGCCTTGATTTCATTGATTCCCACCCCAGTGTACTTATGGATCCTCTTATGGCAGCATGTTGCCAAGGTACTGATGTTTATCAAGCCTTAGCTGAAATATGGCCAACGAATTGTCAGATCCTGCCTCTACTTGTGAATTACAGTGGAGCCTGTTTACTGGTTTGGACCTGCTTTTTCACCAGTTGGATTGGTTCCTTACATGAATCTTAACCAGTTGCATTTCATGTCTTCAGTGCTGGATGTTTTCCAGCAATAGTCCATGTGTGCTTACTTCTGGTCAGACAAGTCCTACTCAGTAGTAGGAACCAGGCATTATACAGTTGAGTGTACTGATTGCTGTTCTCCTTGAAGATTTTTTTTTTCTTCAATTATTGTGGATTGTTTCTACACTTGAGGAATGGAATGTTTTTATTTTACATTTTTTAACATGTATTTGGAATTAATTTCCACCTTTTTCAGTCTTTGATAAAAAGGTGCTGCTTTTTTTCTGCCCTGCTTCACTGAGAGTTTTGTTGAGCCTAGATGTTATCTTTGGTCCTAGCTGTTCTTCAGTGGGATCTCTGGCTTTTTGAGGATTATTTTGCCAGTGAGATGTATCAGACCCTTAAGGATAATTCTTACACACCTCTTTTCCTAACAGAACCAGCCTTACCCCAGGCGGTCTCTGAATTCTCTGAAAAGACATCTGTAGCCTGAATCTGCAACATATGTTACAACTTATGTTAGCGTTATCCATTTTCTTGTGCTCTGAACTAAAATTTCCGCTGAGTTCAACATTGTATATAGTAAGTAGTTTATTAAAATCTCCTATTAAAGTGCTCTATATATCATTTAATAAGCTATAAGAGGTGGCAATAGTAGAAATAATTTTCATGCTGTTTAATCAGTTAGCAAACCATCATCAGGGATTTTGCTATCCAATAACTGATCATGACATCAATTATTCATCTGAGCTGAAGATATAGCTGGCTAATAGATGTCTTAGTCAATTTTCCAGTATAAAGTTCATAATAAAAATAGTTATTGCTTAGCATAGCATAGGAAACACAGGCACTCATCAAACTCACAACAAAGTTAGAGACCAAAAAGCTTGCAAGACTTACTAATGTTTCTTTTCCCCAGATGTTATGGGATTATGGAAAGCAAAAGATATCTTTGGCTTAATAGCTACTAGATTTTAGAATTATTTGCCCTTATTTCTTAGCTATGTTGGTTGGAGGATTTGTCATTTGGGCATTTCAGGTGCATATTTGCTGTGTAATTTGAGGACTCCAAGATGAGGCAATGTTACTGTAATGTTGGGCAGATGTGATAAGGATGTACAAAGACTTCAAGGAGTCCTGTCATTATAAAAAAGAAGAAAAAAAAAAAAAAAAAAAAAAAAAAAAAGCCAGACCCCCACAACTGTGGGAACTTTAATTTATCTGTTGCATATTTTTGTGTTTATATCTTCAAAGTGAACTGGTTTTAATTCTTGTAATTTTATGTCTATTTCAGCTTTTACCTATTATGTTTTATCACACATCTAATACACCAAAAAGTGAAATAGAAAAGAATGAATGCAGAACATGATATATCTTTTTAAAGTTCTGAATTTGAATAGGTGGTCTGTGTGCTCTCTGTAAACTGCAACAAGCAGTTAGTCCTCGAGAGTTCGTGGCTATTGATAAAACTGAGTGATTAGCAGCTTAGCAGTTTGAGGAAATGGTTCATTTCCAACCTTACATCTCCCTGCCAATGTACTAGTGTTCAGTCCTGATACCAGCAAAATGATGAAACTATTGGAAGGGGGCAGGATGAAGGAAGGAAGGGGCAAGAAGCTATCAAAAACAAAGCAGAACTTCAGCTACTCTTACAAACTACAGAGGGATGCTGGGGAGCTTAAAACTCAAGAAAGACCAGCAGAAATTGTTTGTAGTCTTTAGCTGTTTTTATTACAGAAGTTCTGATGTCTAAACTGTGGTTGGAGCTTGATTATACTACCCATTGTAGTATAAAGACAGAAGAGATTTCCTCACCCCAAAGAATTTATACTCTCAATATACTCAGTCAAATAAGAGAATGGGAAAACAGAGAAGGTGATTTGCCAAAATCATTCTGGAGGTCAGTAATGGAGCTGGGATAAAATTGGTAGTCCTAATGCAAACTTTATTCCATAATCGATATTGTTTTACTTGACTGACCAGGTGAATATCATAAATTTAACCGATACACACCTTGATATGTCAGGACTCTTTATAACCATTATCAAGAATACCATATACATAACACTGTTGATGGTAAAGTACTATTAGCTAAAGGTAAATGTGCTTTTTAAGGAAATGACTGCTTAATTCATCGAAGTTAGGTCAATTTTCTCTGCTTCTCATTTTCAAACGAATTAAAATAATTTTGTTGGATTCTAGGAGATATTTTTGGATCTTACTTAAAGCAAATTGAGACAAAGTTGCACGTCACTCTTGCTACTAGAGGTAATATTATTTACTGTTCCAGACAGAAAGACACAAAGATGGATTTAAACCTGCGCCTTGGAGTTTTTTTGCCGCTTTTCTCTCTGTTGGACCCCCAGTATTGATTGAATACATTTATTTCTGAGGCTTAAAATGAAAATTCCCTGAATAAATAGAAACAGTGGTAACTATATTTTGTGGCATTTATGGATATTTACAGCTGTTTGGTTAATAGTAGTGTTTACACATACTGTCAGACACTTTACTTATTAAATAGCCTGAATACTTTAACAAAAGATCACAAAACAAAAGTAACCTGGAATACGTTCTTTTGAGAGTATATGTATGCAGTTTTGTGACAATGCTTCAGTGGGGAATAGTTCAGAGTAATGAATGTAAGAGTCTGACTTGTAAAGTTCTATTAATGTTGTTGTAAATCTACCACTGAAAATAACTCACAGAGTATTTTTGGGGGTGCTGAATTTCTCTGATGCTCTATATGCCCTCAGAATGTTGAAGTGTTAAATCCTCAGCAGACATGAATTGACATCGCTCTACTAATATTAGAATGAAAATTATGACTCATGGAGGATCAGCATTTAGATTTCATTTAAGCATTTATAGGATTTTAGATGTTTACATTTTAGATATAGTCATGCAGCAGATACAAAACTAAAGGCACTGTTTAGTTGAAGGCATGTATCTTCGTAGCCTTGTGTGTAATTCCTCACACAAACATTTTCATAGTTTCTTATTCTGCTTTCCCTTACATTTAGCTGATGACACCAGTGAATGACAGAGCAGTCTTAAATTTGTTGGTAGATACTCTGGCCAAGCAGATCTATCCAAGCAGTTTCCCATGCACTTATCACTGTCTCTTCCAGAGAGCAGTACAGAAATAAGAAAATATATTTGCGTGTGTGCATATCATGTATTTGCTTTTGTTGTCTTGATCTGGTACAAACCCGTGCTAGGTTATATGCATGGATTTGTAGGAATCATCAGGAACAGCACAAAGACTTGCAGATAAATATGGGAATATTGGAAATTATGAACTGAAATTATCTCTAACAAAGAACTGGAAGATAATAGAAAGGTGACTGCATTGAATTCTTCAAAGTGGAATCCCTCACTTTGAATCATAAGGGTAACCAATGACTGAGAAACAAGATAATGGATTAGAAAATGCATCCTGAAATAAACATCTGAGGAGAGCTGGAGTCCATGAAAACAGATACTTTATTGATTTATCTTATCTTTTGACAGTAAAACTTGCCCGGTGTCCCCCATGTTCTCTCTGTAACATGACTACAAAAATAATCTCAGTATACCAGCATTGTACCTGGCATCAGTATTTAGACATGACAAAAAAATTAATTTATATCTTGAAATGAAAATAATTTCTCTTACATTTCATCACACTATGTGGAAGCCATGTTAAAATTTTGTACCAGTCCACATTAAATCCTACAAATGCTGCTTAGATTTAATGCCAATGATTGTCATACCAGCCTCTTCTATAGGCATAGTAGGCACAGGTTATCTATCTGAAGAGTGGGGAGACATGGACATATGGGGGCTGGGAGGTGGGGAAAATACAAAGGCTGCTATTAGAGGAAGCTGTCAAACACCTGGAATAAAGATGACATCAGGGGACAGATGTGTGGTGTTGCAGCACTCTGGGCTTTGATGCAGGTTGTCTTCCTGTTCTGTTGTGGTGGGGTCAACAGCATTTCTGAATCTCTTCCAGAACATTTTCTGGTTCTTCCAGTGGGATAATCTCTGAGAACATTTCAGAGACTTTATCACATTTTATCTCTCTTGAGTTTTACTATAGTATTGTCAAAGGAGGTGGCAGTTCATACTTTCATGTTACACTGTAAATCTGCATGTAAAAAGTGTTGATTGTCATTAGATATTCATTACCAAATGTCAGAGAGAAAGTGCTGCAAATCAAACAGCATGAGGGAGGTGAATCAGATGCTTTATATGCAGGGGATATCCAGGAGTTCTATTGACAGGAATTAATCTTTATTCCAGCAGACATTATTAGAGGAAACCTAAAATACAAGAGAGAAAATTGGCTTCTGGTGTTTTATGGCGTTATTTAGTCTCACTGAGAAACTATCTGAAAATTTAGTGCTTTTGTCTTATTAGTACCTCTTCTTTACCCAGAAGTGAGATCCAAACCTCCTGCCACTAGGGATGTTGGTGGGGAATAAGGTCCATTCCCTGAATTTGGTTTTAAATGTGCTTCTGTGGAAAGGACCAGCAGAGTAGGATCTACTGAGCATCAGAAGGATGAGTGAGTATTGACTGATCAGAGGTATGCTGATTATGCTCCCTCAACCTGTCTGTCCATTGCTGGCTCGGCAGAAATATCAGATTCTCATTCAGCCCTTTAACATAATTTATCTGATAGAATCAACCAGAAATGTAACATTTCAGGATAAATTCTGGCAACCTATGCTTGATGAATCCACAAAACCTTAAAGCTAAATAATTGTACAAGTTACAACTGTAACTGTCATTTTAGGACTGACTTTCACATAAATCAGTGTTCTGGTTGTCATTTCCAGACTTTGTTCACATTAAACAAAGCAAATTTTTATGGCACAAGTACTGCAAAATCTTATGTAATTACTTAAATAAGATCAGAATTTTATAAATCAGACAGTTTTTCTTGTGTTTTGCAAATAATAATTAGATCACAGTGAAGTTTGTTGGACCATATATAGAGAAGCATAAGCTACTATTTTTCTTCTGTTTCAGGACAAAGTCACATTCTGTAGGACAAATGTTACTTACGTGATGTGATCTAGACTCATTCTTATTATAGAATTTTCTCAGTTTTGAACTCTCCTCTTACATTCACAAAACACTGTGAATGTGAGCACTGTGAACTGTGTGAACATAGTACACCGTTCAGCTGCTCCACCTGGCAAAGCACTACCCTGCTTGCTGATTAAATAGCATTACATTGTCAGCGTGCTTAGGTGAGAAACTATCATGAATGCTTTCATACTGGTTCATAAGTAGTACTGCTTAGAAGCCATTTAAAGAAGGAATGAAAATTACCTACATATAACTACTTCTTTTTCTTCAAAATGGACTCTACATGTTCACACATCCTATCAATCTTCCCTTCTTCAAAATCTTAATTTCATTCTTGTAGTTGAGTAGGCAGCATGATTTAAGTTGATGAGTGTCACATCCCCTATATGTTCTTGCAGTCAAAACACCCAGGGGTGAGGAGGAGAAAGGCAGAACTCCAAGGCACTGCAACACATGCTGCTATGGGAAGAAGCCAATGTCAGAGAATCAGCTGGAAGAGATTTCATGAATGCTATTGTAAAGAGTGATTAATCTTAATTTTATTCTGCAAAAATGGGGCTTGTTGAGTTCTGAAATATGTTTTATGTAAACTTTTTCTATTTTGTAGGCCCTACTTTGATTTAACAGATTTTGCTTTGATGAACTTCTGGACAGTTAGGGACTCTAAGGTTCTGTGAAACTGTGTTGAGTCACATGTGTTTGTTCAAAAAATTGTTCAGTATGTTTTGAATTAATTTATATCGGAGATTGATAAGCAATTGCTTCATTTTTAGAAGTAGTATTTCATAGCTTTGCAAAGTTGCATATCAACAAAAGGACTGTATAAAGAATATATTAAAATACACAGTGTATTTGCCACGAACGTGATAACATTATTGTTATTGGAGCTACTGATTAATTCTCAATCAAGAAAATATTTATTTACAGCTGCCTGTTAATTTTGCTCAGCTATTGTTATATATTACATCAGTCTCTGTGCTGAAAACCACAACAAGAATTTGGGGGTGAGAGGGATGGAAGGATACACGTTAAGAACTGGTAAAACCTGCACTTACAATGCAGCAAGTTAAAAGCTGTGGGACCTGCATCATTTTCATATCATAATTTAGACTGTTATTTATAAAAAATAGGAACGTCACATTACCTCAAAAAGGCGTATAGTGGAAACAGAAAATCTGAGTAATAGCATAAGTCCACAAAATAAAAACTGCCTTAAGGCACATTGTGGTGCCCCTCCAGTCTTACAACCACTGCATGTCCACTATCTTAAAATATCTTTAACTTACACCTATGGCACAGTTCAGAAGAGCTCTGGTCCCAGGGGGTAAGTGTCCTGAGGCAGGTGTTGTGGACATGCTCCTTTTTATCAACTCACTTTACATTGCTAGGAGGCAAGAGAGAGAATATTTGGTATTAATTAATTCCATCAGCTTTATGTTCCAGGGGATTATACTTATACTAACCTGATACTTTTGGGAACAGATGTGTCTTGGTATAAAACCACATCACATCAGGTGTGCCTCACATAGTGGTTAGGTTAAAAAAAGAATCTATCCTCGTAATACAATATGTTCTAATGCTCATAGCCACCTGAAATACAGTGTGCTGTGTTCTCAATGGGTTTGGTGAACACGTCTCATTGGCTTTAAACTCTTTGCTTTTTGTTTAACGTACAGTTGTAAAATCAAGAAATCCAAATCTCAAGAGCTAAATCTCTTATTTTTGAGAGCAAGGTAATACAATTTTTTGAGTAACTGCTTAAGCTGTAACTTGTAAACTTGTAAAACTCTTAATGCCGGACCCTTAGCACATGCAAACTACTACAGCTCCTCTGACTTCAGTGAATGTGTTTCAGCTATTACTATTCAAGTGAGTTAACTACATTTTTCCATGCTCAGAATCTATAATGTCTCTTTAAAAAAACCCAGCATTCTGGTTATATGATCCAAACTACACTAAATCTCACTGTGCAAATGGGAAATTTCCCTATTTATTTCTATATATTGTTTCAATAACATTGCCACAACTGGAGAGAAAGGAAGAAAAAAATGAAAACAAAAATATAACAATCATGTAGTATATGTAGTATGCATACAGAATATGCATACTTTTAAGTACTGCTTTTGTAAACATTGCTGGTTGGGAATTAATTTTATGTTTCTTAATGCTAGTCCACACTGTTCCAGTTCTTATAACCAATTGAATGAGATTTTTATGAAAAAATTGAGGAAGGTTTCTCCAGTTCATATCTTGGAGGTTACAGTATGTTTAAACAGATATATTTTCTTTTAGTCTAACCTTGTCTGGAAGATATAGGAAAACTAATTTGCCTTATTTACATATGGCACAATCTATCCAGTATTCAAGGGTTTGTCAGAAACAGGAACATTGTGCATTTCCATGGTAACAGATGGCATGCTGACAGTATCTGGCTCGTTGCAGCTTCGTCTAGGCAGACCAGCAATTAATCAGCCATCTACATGCACAAAATTCTTTGTGAGTGAATGGCACTGCTCCTCTATAGTGCTGCCTGTGCTTTTACAATTTTTGTATTCCTGCAGGGCGAAGTACTTTTTGTCTCTTGTGCTCATTTGGTGTCTCGTCCAAAAAAAAAAAAAAAACAAACCCCAAAAAGAATATGAAAAGGGGAACAAGTCTGCACACAATTTAGAAAAGATGTTATTGCTTCAGCAAATAAGATGTGTGGCTATCTTGGTTTTATTCCATTGGTTTCCTGTTGTCTCTCCTTGCTGCTTTTCATAGGCTTTCTATGACGTGTTTTCCTTCAACCTATTTGACATATGAAGGTTTTTGCAAACAGATAACTCTCCAAAGATGTGCAGAAGGGGAGATTGTCACCTGGATGGCTGGTCCAGGGCTTTTATGCCAACAGGAATGCTGTGGTTAAAGCAAGTCCTGAGCGACATGCTAAAAGCCTCTCATTGCCTGTTTAAATGGCATCTTATATCTCACTGAGTTTCCCTGCTGACAGCTGTATTGCACTATTGGGATTGGGGAATTGACCATGTTCTTACATCAAGTGACCAATCTTCATAATTAATGCAAGACTTAATTTATCAGACATCTTTGTCTGCCACTGTTTGAATGTGCTGTGGGAGAAAATAAGCTCCTTAGGATGTTTTCTCCTTCCTCGTGTATCTTCCTAAACTAGAGGTAGAATGGAGCTTTGCTTCTGGTATTCATACATGTAGTTACTATTAACAGCACTTCATATCCAGCAGCATAACAAGATCCTTCTTCCTTCATCTTCTGGAGAGATCACTTTCCCTTTCAGGACAGTTATTTTCACAGTTGGTGCTTTATCAAGTTCTGAGAGGCGCATCAGCATTTGCCTTTGATTTCAAAGTCATGGGACATGAGACTTTACGGGATTGTATTGATGAACCTGGAATATGGTGGCCTATGAAGTGTCAGGGTCAAAGTTTCTGCAGTACAGCTGGATCTGTACATTTTGGAGGGTGGTGAGTGTTGTTTTGTTTGGTTTGGTTTGGTTTTTTTCGTCTCTGAGGATGAACCTATATGCTGAGTAGGATTTAACTTTCTTTTAATTTTAGCCTATAGGCAATCAAAGCAAATATGAGTTTTGCTTTTCTTAGAGGGTTAATTTACTCAGATATAACAAATTTATTTCTCAACTATTCAGTTCATCGTATAGCTTGATCTCTTCTTGCCATAGAGACAAATAACAGACAGCATGAATTTTGACCTTACTAAAGCAAGTTCTGTTTACGTGACCTAAGATGACTCGAAAGAAAATCCAAGACTGGTCTTCAATGTTTTGCTTCAAATTCATTATTGTTGGACAAGTTACAGCTATCCAGCACATGTTTTTTCAAGGGTAAGGTTGTGTTTGATTGACAACTTTCTTAGTCTTTGCTTAATCTTTTGTACCAGTGGGTTATGCTTATTATGGGTTTTGCCATTGCATGTTTCTTTTCTGCAGTCTAACTAATATCTCTAGAATCATGAAGAATTCATAGATCATGAGGTGCAGTTGTCAAGGATTAGCGAACCTTTCATCCTAAATGTTTTACACTTGAAACTTGTAGCTATGATTTCTAACTTGGAGACTGCATTAAGCAAGTGTGCTGGTTTGGAGAGGGGTAGAATTAATTTTTTTCATAGTAGCTGGTATGGTGGTATGGGGCCATGTTTTGGATTTGTGCTGGGAACAGTGTTGGTAATTCAGATATGTTTCAGTTATTGCTGAGCAGTGTTCACACAGAGCCAAGGCCTTTTCTACCTCTTACCCCACCGCACCAGCACGTAAGTTGGAGGTGCACAAAAAGCTAAGAAGAGACACAGATGGCAGAGCTCACCCCAACTGATCCAAGGAATATTCCATACCATATGACCTCATGCTCAGCAATAAGAAATAGGGGGAAGGTTGGCAGACAGCCACTGTTCGGGAACTGCCTGCACGTTGGTCAGTTGTTGGTGAGCAATTGTTTTCATTTGCATCACTTGCCCTTTCTGGTTTGTTTGGGTTTTTTTCTCTCTCTTTGGCTCCCCTCTCCATTTTCCTTTATTATTCTTCTTCATTTTTTTTAATTATTTATTTTTTTCTCTTAACTAAGTGTTCTTGATTTCACCCTTCTGATTCTCTCCCCCATCCTACTGGGGAGGGGAAGCAAGTGAGTTGTGTCCTGCTTAGTTGCCGGCTAAGGTTAAACTGCAACAAAGAGAGAACACTAACTCGTTATACCCTAAATACTTACCTGGTGATGAAACCAGTCTAAAGCCTAGTGAGAAAGAAATATGTGAAGTTGTCGTGGTTTAAGCCCAGGCCGTAAATCAGAACCACGCAGTCCACTTCCCCCCCCACCTTTCTTCCCTCCGCTTCTGGAGGGACGGGGAGGAGAATCAAAAGAATGCAACTCCCACGGGTTGAGATAAGAACAGTTTAATAACTAAGGTATAACACAAATCACTACTGCTACCACCATAATAATAATGATAAAGGAAATAACAAGGAAGAGAATACAACCGCTCACCAACCGGTACCTCACCCCCACCCTGCAGTGCTCCAGCCCTTCCGGGAACTCTCAGTTCTACATCCTGGGCATGACGTGCTGTGGTATGGAATACCTCTTTGGTTAGTTTGGGTCAGGTGTCCTGTCCCTGCTTCCTCCCGGCTTCTCCTCCTCCCTGGCAGAGCATGAGACTCACAAAGTCCTTGGTCAGGGTAAACATTCTGACCAGCAACTGAAAACATCGGCTTTATCAATATTTTTCCCAGGCCAAAAGTCAAAACCACAGTGCTGCACCAGCAGAAAAAATGACTGCTACTGCTAAACCAGGACAGTATCCACCCCTTATTCCATACCATTCACGTCATGCTCAGATCCCACATTTTCAATATACCATCACTTGTAACAGTCTTTCAGAGCAGGAGAGGCCCATTGCAAAGTCCACCCCTCGATCATGAGTCCATCTCTATGTTGCATCTCTCCCTGATGGCCTGAAGTGTCATGGGCCCATCAGGCTCAAAATAATTCACCCTCCCCTGCAGCAGTCTCTGCAACTTGTCGTTGGGGACTCCACACAGCTGCCTTCCATCTCCTACGCTTCCAAAGCACTGGAGGGACCCAGTGGATTAGATACTCGCCCATACTGTCCCACACACCGTGACACTCATGGCTGTCCAGCCTTGGGGAAAACCTCTCGGTCCCCCTGTATTGTCTAAACCCAGACAAGACCCAAACCTGACTCTGCTTAACTCTCGGGATCAGACAAAATGGCCGTGGGTAGAACACACTCTGTGTGTGTGCCAACATGGTGATCCCCATCACAATCAGCAGGCAGGTCCCAAGGGTACCCAAAAGCCATTCAAAACCTTCAGAACTCTCAAATGCTGCTGCTGTGCTTGTCACTGGGGCTGTAGCTCCTGTGCTTGAAGGCTCTCTCACCACCAGCTTCTCTTTTTCTGAGTCCAGATCTTCCTCCTCTGCCTTGCTGGGAAATGCTGCGGGGTCTCCTGCATCCTCCTGGGGCTCGGGCTCACGAAGCTCGGCGGGCTGCTGCTGGGGAATGCTCTCGGCCGCTGCGGGGCTGGGCTCGGCTGTGGGGCTCGGCTCCTCCACCGCCTCCTTCCCCTCCTTGGCAGCCGCCTCCTTCCCGGCCTCCGGCCCTGCTCCCGCCGCCGCTTGGTCCCCGGGGCCTCTCTCCCGGGCCGCTTCGGCCGCCGCCGGCTCCTGGGGCCACTCCCCCTCAGCTCCCCGCAGCCTCACACAGACGGACGCGAGGACGAGGGCCAGGACGGTGAAGAGCAGCGGGACGGCCAGGTACAAGTCCACAGCCACGTCCATCCCGCCCTGCTGCCGGAGCCCGCCCGTATTACAAGCCATTACCATGAAGTACAGTGAAACAAGAACCTTAGCCCAAGGCCCACACTTGATAAACACTAACACAGCAAATACCGGCTCTAAGTAAGCTACGACATACAGGAACTGTGATATCAAAAAGAACAACTTTGAGAGCCAATAAATCAGCATTGTGCCTCAGTCAGATCTGTTGTTATCTCAACCCTTCAAGCCCCACGTTGGGCGCCAAAAAGAACTGTCGTGGTTTAAGCCCAGGCCGTAAATCAGAACCACGCAGTCCACTTCCCCCCCCCCCACCTTTCTTCCCTCCGCTTCTGGAGGGACGGGGAGGAGAATCAAAAGAATGCAGCTCCCACAGGTTGAGATAAGAACGGTTTAATAACTAAGGTATAACACAAATCACTACTGCTACCACCGTAATAATAATGATAAAGGAAATAACAAGGAAGAGAATACAACCGCTCACCAACCGGTACCTCACCCCCACCCTGCAGTGCTCCAGCCCTTCCGGGAACTCTCAGTTCTACATCCTGGGCATGACGTGCTGTGGTATGGAATACCTCTTTGGCTAGTTTGGGTCAGGTGTCCTGTCCCTGCTTCCTCCCGGCTTCTCCTCCTCCCTGGCAGAGCATGAGACTCACAAAGTCCTTGGTCAGGGTAAACATTCTGACCAGCAACTGAAAACATCGGCTTTATCAATATTTTTCCCAGGCCAAAAGTCAAAACCACAGTGCTGCACCAGCAGAAAAAAATGACTGCTACTGCTAAACCAGGACAGAAGTACAGCCCAGAAATTGGCTTATTTGGGGAGTATTTGGCTAGATTTTATGTATTATATTATAACATATTATATATCTGTGTGTATCAACGTAAAGATTGTAGTGGTAGTTGGTACTTTGTTTCTGCAAATCCATCTGAAGAAAATCTTGGTTATTTTATGGGCTGCCCTCAGTAAAGCACTGCAAACATCTGTCTCATAATGAAATTCACAGACATGAAGAATGTAATCACTATCACAGGATTTGGCCCTTTATGAGAAATTAAAAATAAACAGTTGATTTTAATTTTTTAACTGTATTTGCTGAAAAAGTCCTGATTGTGCAAGTTAAGTATATGCCTAACTTAAACCGTGGAAATATCATTGAATTCAACAGGGCTGTTTTCTCACTTATTAAAGCTGGGAATATGCTGAAGTGCATTGATGTGTTGAGGTCATAATACTCTGAAAAGTATAAACAGTTCCATTCTTTCTTAGCACGCTCGTGCGTGGCCAAGCTGAGTGGTGATGGAGTTGTATGTGTTTTGGTCCCTATCCAGCCTGGTCAGAGACTGGTCAGGACTTGATTAGTTGATCAGTAGTTCTCAGAAGACAGATCATTGTATTTTTGTGGAGAACAGGTACTTTTGTATTAGGATGGATACATGCAACTATAGATAGAATGCTTGTGTGTATACATATATGTGTGTGTATATATATATGCATATATATACCCTTTAATAACTTTCTGGTTCATTTTGCTCTAGCAAGCAGTCTAGTTGTCCAGCAATTTTTCAAGAATTCAGTGTAACACAGAAGTCTAGCAGCAAATGGCTCTTCCATTGAAGTCTTGTGCTTTTCTTACTTTGTTAGCCCCATTGAAATAGTTGACTAGAAAAGGGATACTACTATGCTTTTAGCTGCACCATGCTTAAGGTTAATGTACAATAGTATTAGTTCCAACAATGTAAAAATGTAGATCTTTGTTAAGATTTCTTTGTAGAAGTTTAAGAGCCATGTCATAGCTCTCCAATAATTTTAAGATTTTGACAGAATATGTACATGTTTCATCAGCAATAGATTCAGTGATCACTTTGAAGACAATTTAAGCCAGAGTGGCTGTCCTGGGTTCAGCAGCAGCAGTCATTTTTCCTCCTTCTTAGTAGCTGTTGCAGCACTGTGTTTTTGACTTTCAGCCTGGGAACAGAGCTGATAACACCGATGTTTAGACTGACCAAGGACTTTGTGAGTCTCATGCTCTGCCAGGGAGGAGGAGAAGCCGGGAGGAAGCAGGGACAGGACACCTGACCCAAACTAGCCAAAGAGGTATTCCATACCACAGCACATCATGCCCAGGATGTAGAACTGAGAGTTCCCGGAAGGGCGAGATCACTGCGGGGTGGGGGTGAGGTACCAGTTGGTGAGCGGTTGTATTCTCTTCCCTTGTTATTTCTCTTATCATTATTATTCTTGGTAGCAGCAGTAGTGATTTGTGTTATACCTTAGTTACTGGACTGTTCTTATCTCAACCCGTGGGAGTTACATTCTTTCGATTCTCCTCCCCATCCCTCTGGGGGGAGTGGGGAGGGAAGTAGACTGCGTGGTTCTAATTTACAGCCGGGGCTTAAACCACGACAGTGGCCTGATCCACTTTGCCACTTAGTGTATTATCCATGTGCTATCCTCAGGCATCATACACTTGAACGACTTGGTTATTGTAGTTTCTCTAATTTAAGCTGCTACTTTAGTGAATAGTGTTATTTGGCTTGTAAGTTTTTAGCTTTGTAAACAAACTGTATATAGGGCCTGAGGGTTTTTTTCTTGTTCTTTTTTTTGGGGGGGAGGGGATATTTTTTGTTTAATTGTTTTAAGGTTGCTGTAATTAAGTACATATTTTCAGTTAGACAAGTTTTTAGCCACCTAATGAAACTGCTTATTAAACTTTACATCCCTTTTAGTCTCATTCATTTTTTCTTCCCTCTTAGTTTTCAGAATTTTGCTTCCTTTCCCTCTTGCTGACCTTTTTTGCTGAAATTGGTCTGACAGGAAAGGCATTTCATAATAATATATCTAGAAATAGTGAGGGGTTTAAAACTTTTTTTTTACTAATCAGTATAGTTAGCTATATTGGAAAGAACAGTTAAGGAACAGAATTGTAAGGAATTTGGTGGATCATGAAGTCCATTTTCTTGGAATTACGGGTGACAATACTACCACAAATGATCTTTTAATCAAAACAATGTTGATTTCTCCCCTGAAGAACTTGAGTAAGGCAGGTATTTCAGAAAATTAAAATTTAACTGGGCTAATTTTAGGATAAGCTCCTGGTGTGATAAGAGGTTTTTTGTGTGGAAGAAGATAGCCACATCATATGCAGCACCTCAGAAGAGCTATATGGAATCAACACATGTAGGTAACATCTATTAAGTTGATAAGGATTCTTTAAATACATTTGATCCCTGCATTATTAGTATGTATTATATAATATATAAATATATTAGTATATATTTAAGAGGAAAATAATAATTGAGGTTTTACTAATGCATTAAAACTTAGGCATTGATACTGAAAAACTCATTTCAACAAAAACTTGGAATAATTAATATTTAAAAAAGATATTTAGACCAAATGGCATTAACTCATCACAAGGTATCTCTAAGGATAAATTTTGATGGCATCTTTAGGGTTCCTTACATTTTTGTACTTAAAATTTCCAAACCTCCTGCTCCGCCTACTTTAGAATTCATTTATCCCAGTAGGAAAATAGGGTTTCCTTAGCAGTAGGCTTGGCTAGGGGAAGACGTGGGGGTTGATTTTGCTGTATGTGGCCAATTATGTTGACCTTTGTGATGGCAAGCCTGGAATCTCAAGTTTTCCTCCTATTTAGGACTCCTTCGTAGCAGTATAATACATTGCTGCCATGTCAGTTTGTGGTCTAATATTTTTACAACCCAGCAATGCACATTTGGAGATTGTGATTAGCATCCTTAATTCCTAGGGGGAAAAAAAAAAATTAAAAGCCTTGTTAGAACCAGAAAGCTGAAGCCTAAAATAGTTCACCTGCTGTTCTAAAGAGTATTATTTTAGTGCCCTGGGGACATGCAAAGTTGTAACCTACTGATGTCAGGATTAGATTTTATAAGGCTTTTTTAATGTGCTTTTGATAACTTGGCAAAGCATTTTGTGTTGTTCTATGTTCCTTAAAAACAGCATTCCAAGACCCACAAAGATAGTATCTTATAAAGTAGATGGTGTCCCATTTTTGTTTCACCATATTATTTATTTCATAAGAGATTAAAATTGTCAACTAATCACAAAAATATTTTCCTAGAGTTATTGTTTTAAAATGAATTTTACTCCATTTATAATTCTGTTGTTACTGAATGTAGTGGATTTTATTTTCTTATTGTAAGACTTTTATAGTGACAATAATAATAATAACATAAGCATACAAAAATTTGTGTTCTGTAATGAGAGTGCTTATGCTACTCATTTTAGTGGCCTGACTGACAGTAAGGAGACAGAGATGCTTGTTTTGTGTTCAGTAGTGTTTAGATTCATAACTGCTGTTGCAATAAAAATCCCTCCATCATTCTGAGATGAATCAGTATTCAGGTAAGATCTTTAAAAAAATGTATAGTTTTCCTCTGTAGAATTTAGGGTTTGGGACTGAATTAGATGGCACTATCTTGTACAGAGTTAGTAGGGAACCATCTCCCGGCCACAGGCTATGTGATGGTGAGCTCCTGCATCACCCTGCTTCAGTCAGAAATTTAAGCTGAGCTTATTTGTAATTGTTAAAGTCTCTGTAACCAACCAAATTTTATGTAAAATACTCCCCCTTTCCTCACCTTTATATATCTTGTAATCTTATTTTCTGAAAAAGAAGTTTAGATAATTTTTTTTTCTAAAAGGGAGGGTAAGATACAAGGCATTTGGGGCAAAAGGGTGTATGGTCACATATAAATGACAGCTGCCAGAAAGATTTGCGGTTTAAGACAATACCTGTCTGTATGGACTCTAATTCTTTTGGTTATGGAGTGTTTTTCCCCCTCATTTAGTTATTAGAGATGTCTGTTTTTTAACTGCAAGCATACTTAGGTCTTCAAATTGCAGTTTGGAAAATGTTTGAGAGCTAATTTCAACGTTTTCAGTAAAGGTGATAGTGTTTATGGTAGCTGATTTATTTCTTAAATGTCAATTTTTTTGTATGCGCCTTTAATTGCAAGCAGCCTACGAGTTTCTTAAATCTCTTGAAAAAAATTCTGTGAATGATTTCTGCAAGTAATTTTAAGTTTGCTGTGCTTGCACACTGCTCCTGACATTGTACCCACTGTATAATTCCTTCTTTGCTATTTTGATATTTTCTTTGCTTTCTGCCTTTTTTGTTGTTGGTTTTGGTTTTTCATATTCATAGACATGGATGTGGGGAATATTCCTTCCTGTTAAAGAGTGGGAAGATGTCAAGTGGGAGAATTGCTGAAAAGTTTTGGGGGAAAACAATGCTGAAGATCTCTTGGTTTTATACAGGATGCCTAAGCCCTTTGGTTACCTTCAGAGAGGATGCAAAGTTAGATAAACTTTTTATCAGTCATACAAAGAATGTGGATCAGATCCAATGCTTGTCTTTTCCTCTCACAGAGCTGCTGGTTTTTTTCAACCCCTCCTTCTTCCTTCTTTTGCACCAAGGATGATAGTCCTTTGTCTGCTGGGCTTTTTGTCCTGTGGTTGATCTTACTTCACTTGTGCCAGATCCTCAATATTGACTGTAACAGAAATCCAACGAACAAGGATTTGCTTGCTGATGGTATGAAATGGTAGATTACGCTGGTGGTTTGCATCTGAATGAATGATTGTGGCTTAAAAAGGGTCCCATATGAAGTCCTTGTAGCCGAAAGTATTACTTGTGCAGAAGGACCCAGGATGTGCTGCTCCATGATGAGAGCACATGCTGTTCTGTTGTGAACTTGCAACCCCCTCTGCCAGGCTCTCCAACTGCTAGCTTGAACAAAGGAGAAAGTTTCTTGTTGGGGTTTTGGACAAAGGTAATATGCTTTAGATGAATCATCTTAAGCTTTGAGCTTGTAGCTCTAAGAATTGTTTTCTACTTGAAAACAAAAGTGATGTTGGTATTACTGTTCTTAATTTTGGTTAAAGTTCTCACCTTTGCTTTCTGTAAGATTAGGATGAACATGCCAAGTGTTGAAATCCAAGCTAAGCCGAATTTGCTTAACATAGAGTCGTAAACCTCTGTATCTATGGTTGATCTTTCCTCATGCAAAACAGGTAGTAAAATAATATACAGTCCTAAAGAAGAATCTCAATGATCCTAATTTATCAGAGTGCTTAATTGAGTTTGAATTTGGCCTGTTGACTGATGGTGATGGAGCTTATCAGGGGGGCCCTATTAACACTAAAATTATTTAATATTTCATTAATCACTTACTGACAGTTTCATGCAGATAATGCTGCCATGGATGGTCCATTAATAAAATGTGTTCTAAATCCTTAAAACAGTTTTCTAAATGTTGAAAAATGACTGATTAATAGCAGACTCCTACTAAATATTAAGAAAACAAAATGTACAAATTTTTTGGTACTGAAAGAAAATTACAGGTAACTTCAGATGAAATGATAATTAGAACAGCAAGTGGCACTGTGATGGAGCAAATTAAATCCTTTAGGTATCTTGTGGTTATTTTGGATGAAGATCTACTTTCTCTAATCACTTGGATTATATTATTCAGAGAATAAATTTGTGATTGGGGGATTAATACACATATAATTTGACTCTGGATGCCAAGAGAATTGTAGCTTTCAATGGTAAATATTGTCAATTACTTATTCTAGTTGTGTAATTCACAATGCAGCTTCCTGATACATTCTGAATCTAATCCTATCAATATATAGTAGTTGTTGCATTTGTTTATTCAGCTTGGTATGAAATATCATTGCATATTGTATAACAAAAAGGGAAGCAGGAGTTCCCAAATGCCTGCCGTTCTGCTCGCCAGTACTACAGACTGCACTGGAAGCCTTTTAGGGCTCCTGCCTAATCTCTGTGATGCTATATTCTTTCTCATCCCACTTCACAATGGTGAAGAACAATTAGATTTATCCATCACAGGGATCACAACCACCTGCAAAGGCTTAAGAGCCTGTACCAATGCTAATACATGCTCTTCTATCTGTCACTAGATGAGGAAGTGAGAAAACCACTGGTCAGTTAAATACCTGTCTTTTTTTTTTCTAAAGCAAGATACTTAGGGATGAATCTGGCTTTAGATATATTATTAATCCCATTTTAATCCGTGTGATTTAAGACACATATGTGCTGAAGTACCTTGTTGAATATCAGTGTAGAAAGCAATGCACAGATTTTGAGATAGAGATATATTATTGATCTGTTTGTGATTTGTTGGGGTTTTTTGGGGTTGTTGGTATTTTGGGGATTTTTTGTGGTTGTTTTTTTTTTTTCTTTCTCTATTGCCTTAAATGAAAATGATACTCAGACATGTAAAAAAAAAAGCTGAAATCTGATTATTATAAGTAAAAGTTTAGGGATGCATAAAACACATTCAAATCTGTCATGAGCTTGAAGAAACGTACTATTTGAAGTAGCTCAATTAATTTTTTTGTAATTATTAATCATAGGAAAATTTTAGGATTATGATGAGCTAAAAATAGTTGCACAATGGGCAAGGAAATCTTGACTACCTCTCTAAATTCTGGGACAGTGCTAATGGATCAGGTAATACTGAGAACTCATGAATTAAATGGAAACTTATTCACCACTGATGGGTCTGTAAGGGAAATATTGAAAACCTGTTGACATAAACACAGAAACAAAGCAAAGACTCGGGGCTAGGACCCCAGTCTAAAAGATTTTATGTGGCTTTCAGCTATTTAACAAATAATGACTCAAATCAGAAAGCATACTGATTTCAACCAGAGCTCTACTGTATATGTTTCTCACAGATTTCTTAGTGATCAATACCTCAAAGATATTAGGATTATTCTAGATGTGGAGTTTGGAGGGTTTTACATCTGTGTTTTGTTTCATCCTGTGAAAGAGGGTGAATCAATTCAATGAACATCTATAGAGTTCTGTATTTTTCTTAAATGAATTAGGATTCAGTCTTGGGTTTTGTTTTGTTTATGCATATTTTCAAGGCTTAGATAAAAGGACTTATTCAGTCTACCATCAACAGACTGCCATGGTTTAAGGGGGAGGGAAGAGAACCCTTTATATATCTGAGGAAGATATGAAAATCTGAATCACATAGATGCTGTTTTATTTACAACCATCATTTATTTTCTATTTATAGACAAATTAAATATAAAATGAAAGGAAACATAATACAGCTCTGGTTGAGGCAAAAACTGGTAATTAAATCAGTGAACATCTGCATAACCAGATATTTTTAAAAAAGAAATTATTTCTTGATTGTTACATATTTTGATTTTTGAAGAAGTGTGAGGAATCTAGGACCTCAGCACTCACTGAATCTGTATAAGTGCTGGATGCCAAATTGCCTTTAATGTCCTTCTGAAAATTATCCATGTGTCCTCCTTGTATCCATATGTCCCTCTGTTGTTGATATCTCAGTTCAAGGAGCCCAAACTGACAAGACGTAGAAGTCATTGATATTCGCCATTGCAGCAAAGAACTTCCAGTGTACACTGACCTTGAGAAAATATTTTGCTGTGTAACTAACTGCTGTGTGGCATATGCAGTTTTCTGTTTCTGCACGAAGTCTGTTACAATGAATGCTGTTTGCAATGTGTGTGATTAATGACTTTTGTCTCTAGTGTGAGTACAGCAGCATAGCCAAGCAGGATGTTGTGAGAGACTCAGAAGTCCCTGAAGACATCACAATGAGACACTTTCTCAGTTATTAGGCATCTTTTGGTGTTCTGTTTTGGTATGAACAGACAAATATTTATTCCTTGTATATAGATCTCCTCCATACCCCTCATTGTTATGACTCATCTTGCAAACCCATGGGTACATATGTAGCCACAGTAAAACTGAAGAGTAATACATACTAATAACATAATGTACAATAAAAACATCCTAAATTATCTGGGAGTGAATTGTTACTTATGGAAGCTAAAATGCACCAAATTCACATTTTGTATTATTATTTTTAAATTTAGGATTTATGTGTGTGTGTATGTATGTAGGGGAGGATAGTTTTGCAAAAGGCAACTATTATCAAGGTGCTGAAATTAATTTGCTGCTTTAATTGAGGTAGATTACTAGCTAATGCTTTCTTGAATACAGTAATTCTCCTATTAAATTATCTTTGAATAATTACCTGAAATTTCTCAGCTGCAGGGACTGATGGCTATTTAATTGCACAGTGATGTTGCTATATAATTACTTAACAAGGTGTCCTTTAATAGTTTAATTCCCCTTTTCCAAGAAAAAAATACTACAAGTGTGACTTTTATTTTTTAAGTGCTGTGATTTGTTTATTTTTTTACAGATAACTTTGTATCTGAAACAGTAAAAGAAAGCTATTTCTTGACTCACTTTTCAAAATAAGTCTTTTGATTGTTCAAGCATAGATTTGGACTCAGAAGAGTTTTGGAAACAAACAAAGAAAATGGTTAGGCATTCCTTTATTTTCATTATATTTATTTTGTGGTTTTTGTTACTTGCTTTGCAGTGCATTTTGAATGACACGTTACTAGCTCAGGTCTGATACGCAAAGACAATTATGTGCTTCTTGAGTTTTGCACAGGAGTTTTCTAGCTAATGATATCTCATGTGCTTAAAGTCAGGCAGACTGACTAGGATTTATAAACCTGTATTTATTCCTCCTGGCCACAGAGGGTGAAGAGATTGTCTTGCTGCTGCTTCCTAGCAGCTGGAAAGAGTGAACAGAGAAAACAGCTGTTTGATCAAAGATGTTGTTATTTCATGATCATACAATCTTTGATTCATACACATCTGGTCTTATCTCCACTTTATCAGAGTTGAATAATCAAGGGTTTTTTTAATGTCCATTGATCCTGAAAGCCTGATATGAGAGATTTATTGCCTGATTTTTTGGAGGTTTTCAACTGCACAGAATGGCAAACAGCCATCAGATCAAGCACTAAAGATTAGATTTTTTTAATTAGAATAAACTGATGTGGTGGTGTTAACTGGATGGGAATTTTGCCAATTTGATTAAATAAGACTGAAAATTGTATGATACTCTTGAAATATTTTCTTTAATACTTCAGTCAGAGAATGACAACCCCAAGAACAGAAAAGAAATGTTTTAGACCTCATTTATTTTGTGAGCACAAATCCATCCCATTTTTTCCTATGATTTCTTAGTAGTTTATGTCAGCAAGATAATTTTTTTCCCCTGGGTATGAGAACGTTTGGGCCTTTTCCTCATTTGATCTAAAAAAATGTATTGCAATCTTTACAGAGTGTCCCTAGTAACTTCTGCCAGAGTGGCCCAGGTGGTACCTGGGACTGAAGGACTCCACAAAGGAGCTGAATATGAGCAGAGCTCTTCACCCCTGCACTCGCAAGTGTCGTGCTCCTCTTTCACCCAGAGAGCTTGGACTCCTCCTGCAATAGAGCTGCACTGTACTGCTGTGCTCCTATTTTCATTAGATTTTTTGTAATAATATGAGAACATAGATATTGCTTGTTTTCACTTTACTGCATCCAGAGATCTGAAAACATGACTGGAGCTCTGCTGTGTAGATCCTGTACAGTGAGGTTTTTTTGTCTTGTCTAGACATAGGGATATAAATAAAAGTCCCTGAGGCAGAATATTCCCATCCTAAAGCTCCTGCAGAGCCTGCTAGAGGTAGGTGGTGTGAAGGATATATGGCAGGGCTGTTGGAACTTGATGTTCTTTAGGTCCTTTCCAACCCTAACTATTTTGTGATTCTATGATTCTATGTACAAGTTGCCTCTCCAGAACGTTTCCAAGTCTCCTGGAAGTATGTAAGCCCCTTCTCTGCTTCTCTTGCTTTCTTACTGTTTTATTTTTCTCCTGTTTTTTTAATTCTTTGCTTTGACCTCTGCTTGTTCTTATCTCTTTCTCCCCCCATACAAACCCTCCCTTTTCATTCCCCACTCTTTCTACTTTACTCCTCCCCTCACTCATTCTCTTCAGCATTGCAGCAATGCTAGTCAAAAGAAGAAAGGCCCAGAATTATCTGTTACTAAATGGGTGGTGCTGATGGAAAATTAGGGAGGAGGAAACGAAGAATTAATTATCCATAATGTAAGGGTTAAGAAATGAGACTTTCCTAACACTAATATCTGGGGGAATCCTAAATTTGTGGGAAATGTGAACATGCCTTCTTCCTTCCTCAGAAGGCTCTGTAGTTACAGTGTTAGAAAAGGAGAGGGTCAGACCCTTATGGTTTTGTCCCTGCTTTCTGTATGTAACCTGCAAAGATTTTTTTTTATTTTTTTTTTTTCTCAAGGTTGCTGTGCATCTGCTGCTCAAATTTCTCTGTTTCTTAGGAAGGATGGGGCGTAATTGTAATCTGTTGCTTTGAGAACCTGCTATGAAAGACGTGAAACAATGGCAAGTTGTTATCCCTAGGAGGCAGTGTGTGTAACTAGTCACTGACTGGAAGACTGTCCATTAATTTTTTGTTTTGTCTATTTTTAAAAAGGTATGCAGCTAATACGGAGAATATGCCAAGTCAACTGGATGAGTCAGCACAGGCAACACAAAGTGAGTTTGTTTGGTTTTTGTAAAGAAAAGTATTGATGCTCCCGGTCAATTTACTGCAATATTACCTGCACTTACAAATCCGGAAAAATGCTACTGACATTTTCTGAGGTTTTTATTGGAATTGTGTCTCAATATCCGCCTAGTGGAGGAACAGGTGGTTAAGTTACTCTGTGTGTGATTGTTTACCTAAAATACATGTCATTTTTCAGCGCTGTCCTTTAGCAAAAGCTGGTAGCATATAACCCTGGAGAATATCTGTCCGCAGTGTTTTATTATGAAAAATGTAGACCGGTGATAACCAAAAGCATTTCCTCTTTTGAAAATATGTCTGCATTGACCTGAAGTCTCACTGAGCACTCATCAGCACTAATAAGGTTTTTGAAAATCAATTATTTCTTGTTCTGGAGTAGAAACACACCAAATATTGTCTCAGTGCATATGAGAAGATGTTATTAATTGTGGGCATTTCAGATTTATATTTACAAACTAGGCAGAATGCTGATAATGTCTAAATAACCTATATAACAAAAAAGGCAAATCCAAATGCCAGTTTCATTTTACTTCAAAGGACATGCAAGATGATATGCAGAGGCTTAGACCATTTGTAACCCTATGCAATTCTTGTGGTCAGAGAGTGATTATCTGAGATCTGAGAGGCTAATTAACAGACAGCATAAAGTTGGTGATAGTGGCATAATATTCAACCTCTTTGCATTATTTCGTACACAAAATTCATGAGAGGAAAAGACTGTGGTCTTCCTTCTGATGTTTTGCTGCTATAGATGTGAGGTTTGCTCAAGTACCTACTGAAATAAACAGTGCTGTTTGAGTTGCACTTGGTGGATTTTGTGCTAGGACCACAGAGCCATCTTGAGGCTCCTCTGAACTGCAGGGTACCAGGGAGGACAGGAGCTGAACTGCTCTCAGTCATTGCCAGAAACAGGAACTGCAAACAAGGAACATAAAACCAGCTCTTTCCGCAAAGGCCTGTGATAAGCTCAGTTTGGTGAATTAGTGAATCCAGGCCTCGGTTTCCTCAGCCTCCTGTCATGAATGAAAGCAGACCTGTTAGCAGTTAAAAGAAGATGAAGTGCTGTTATTTGCTCTTTCTGAAACTCTTTCATGTTTTAAAACTAAGACTCATTGATCACAGGTCATTGCCAGCCCCCTCAAACTCTATTGGTTTTAATTTACTTTAAAAGTAAAATTTAAAATGCTGGGTTGCGAATGGCTTTCCAGTGGGTAAGTGGGTGATTTCAGATTAGAATTGCACCCTCAACTGATAGATTGAAGGAAAAAATAGTACTTGTGTATTTTTTGTGTGTTTTTCTAGTTTCTTTTTTTTCCCATACCTTGATCTATTAGTGTTATTATTTGCAATAGAGCAGAGAAAATAAATTATTTTTCACTTAGGAGCCATAACAAAAATTACATATCAGTTTGGATATTCAATGCTTTTTCAGAATTAAATGTAGCCATACTGTTTCAAAAAAAGAAACTTTTGTTAAGGTGGAAAATCCCAAATATGTTGAAAAAAGCACGAGTTTAAAACGTTCAGTAGATTTTTGTTGTTGCTGGTTTTGTAGTAGATTACTTTTTATGTTAATTGAAGTATGAAGGTGAGAATGACTGTTGAAAGATTTGCTTCACTGTAACTTTGTTATATGCCTTCAGAGAATGGGGTGAAGATGAGTTCCGTGAGAGGAATGAAGGGGATAACAATTTTCCTTGTGAGCTACAGGCCCTGCTCAAGTAGTAGGAGATACCAAGGCTTGCAGGAGGAGACAGCCAAGATGACCACGGAAAGCCTGCAGCTCATACAGAGGGTGTAGCGTGGCATGGAAGAGCACGTAGCATTCAGCAGTGCCTTCAAGGTGACGGAAGAATTCCTTGGGGACTGGGCACAGTTTGTAAATTGAAGTCACTGAGTCTGCTGGAACTGGGCATGTAGGAATGGACCTGCCTGTAAAGTGGGCAGGACTAGAGCTGTATATGAGTCATATTTATGTCTGTTCTGTCTAGCATTACTGATATTAAAAGAAATAAGGGAAAACACCAGTGATATCAGATTAATCAAAAAATGCCCAGATAAAGCTGCTTTAGTAAAAAATGCATAGATTTGAATCAGTGGGAAGTGATGTTATGTTTGTATTTGTGAAGTGTGCATTTCCATACTTCATATATTTAATTTTCTTTAACCTTATCACTTCTTAATTTTGTTATTATTTAATATTACTTCTAGAGAAGTTCTCTCGAATATCTGCCTTCATTTGCCCAGTGCATACCCTAATCCAGAATAGAAATAAAGTTCTCGGATCTAAACTTTGCAGCAAATATCTCAACCTTTTCCAGTTAGTACATGGGAGCTGACATGTGAGTCATGCGACAGGTCATGTCTGGGTACCTGACAATTTGACAAGGGTACCTTATATCATGTAATGGATGTGCACAGCACCACATATTGGGTTGGGTGGATTTCCTTGCCATGCACAGCTGTGGTGTGTAGATACATTCAGGGAGTAGTACTCTCAGGTGGCTTCTTGGAGAAAGGGTCTCTATTGGGAAGCTGATATCCTTCAGACCTTTTGCCTGCTCAAGCATCCCATATACTGGATTGATGTTAATTGAATCAACTTCTGCTGGAATGCTGAAGCAGGAGAGGATCCTTAACTCACTCCATCACAAAATGTAGACCCTTGTCTGTAATACAGTGTTTAGAGGTGACAAACCAATGAATTCAGAGTCCATGAGACTTAACAGGTGTGATAGGATTTCTGTCAAAAGGATGTGTTCATTGCTGTTACTTATCTAGATTAACATGAAAACATGAAAAAATGCTGGGATGTTAGGTCATTGGGTGAAGAAGTTTTCAGCTGAAGTTGGCAAAGAAATTCTTGTGTCATAAAACAGAAAAAATATAATTTTTCATAAAACTAAACATGTTTTCACCTGAAGAAACAAACTGTATCCTCATCAGCCTTATTTCCTGTCATGCTGTAGGAAAAAAAAAAAAAAAAAGAGAGGATCCTGACTAGCTGATTTGTATATCTGGTTCCTGTTAGTCATGAATCATAGAATCATAGAATATTTAGGGTTGGAAAGGACCTTAAGGTCATCTAGTTCCAACCCCCCTGCCATGGGCAGGACCCTCATGAATGATCAAGACCTGTGAGAGAGTGGCTGTCCTTCAATATGTCAGTACTACAGAAAGTACATTTTTGCAAGCGATGCATTAGTCAAGCAGCTTTAGGTGGTTTTTTACAAGGAATATTTATTTATACTTTGTTTATAAGGCTGCAATTCTGGATATTTTATGCTTCTGAATGGCTAGAACTGAGAAAGACTTTTGGTATGGAAAGACTGGGTTTTCTGCTTCTGCTTTTAGTGGAGGGATAGTACTTATTTCCCTGGTACGTCTTGGAGTGGGGGAGAACAAATTTTGGTCATCAGGAAGGTTCAAAATTAAACATTTTCTAATACTACCCATGCAGACAAGATGCTTAGACATTGTAAGAATTACATCTGATATCAAATTGAAAGGTATGCACATATTCCTTATTGCTAAAACCAAACATCAAGATTGTTCTACCTTTAGATCTAGACTTTAGTACTAGGAAAAATCTCAGAACAAAATTGGAGTTGCAAATTGAATACTTTGGATCAAACACACTAGGTTGAACTGCGGTCGTTTGGCTAACACAGATTGAGCAAGCACTTTTTTTGGATCTCAGGAAAAAAAAAAAAAACAATTGCTGAATTCCATATAAAGTTGTACACAACTCGCCTTCCTTTTCACAGCCTCTTGTGATTCTACTTTACATGCTCTTCTTTTCCTGAATCCTGCAGCTTTCTTCCATTTGAGATTCTGGATGCTGTGCATTCACATTCCAGTAGTAAGTGAACACTTACCTTGTTTCTGACTTGCTGGTGAACTTTCAAGTTCTTATTATGTGTATGATAAGCAATAAGATATTTGTGTTCAAAGTTGTCATAAAATATTCTGTCTTTGATTCAGATTTACTTCATCTATTTAAAGGATAAGGATTGAAACACAAGCTATGCATGTAAAGTTGACATTCTTATGCAAGTATCATATCTCAAATATCAAGCCTGCAATCATTACAAAAAAGTACAATGTAATTCTAATTTGCCTTAAACCATTACCCTCCAAATTATATGTGATAATAGAATTACACTGCCATCTTAGATGTCCACCTTAGATCATGCTTCCAAACCCTGGTTTTATTAATAATAAAGGAAGCTTTCTTCTTTTCCTTTGTAGGTATTGGGTAGAGTTAGGACAGTCTTAACAATGCGCCTGACACTGAATCTAACTACTAGTATGATTCAAGAGAAAACAGTGTCCTTTTAAATTTTTCAAACTTTTGTAGATCTTTCAATGAAAAGTTCCAGTTATCTTTATTTTAATACATTCCTTTTTGAAACCTTGAAGATGCTAATATTTGGCCTGAAAATAATTTGGATTCATGTTATTGTGAGTGTATTTAAAATAGTGATGCTCAACAAAGAGAGGGCAGGTGATGTTTTGTGCTGCCCTTGCCCTTGGTTCGGGACTGCGGTGGAGCTGCAGCCAGGAGGGGGCACAACGAGCAGCTTTTCCCCTTAACCCTTTGAAAAGTTGATGGCATAATTAGAGAAAATTTATGCGGGGTTTCATACAGCACCTTTTTATGGCACTTCTAACGTATGAGTGAAATAGTGGCAAGGAGAAAGAGCCACAGTATTACATAATAGAAGAAATACATTTTACTTTCCTTTCCCCTCACATCTTACTGCCTTTTATGCATCTTAAGTCTTCAAATGGTACTTAAGACATAAAATGTCAGAACAGTTTTCCTTTGATTATAATAAAAAACAGTTTTGCTAGATTTGTATAAAAATTTGTTTCTTTGATATTGTGTATTGGAAATAATGTAAAGGTCAGGTTGTCATGAATATGGCTTACAGGTGTGTCATTCTCATGCATGAGGTGTAATCCAATCTAGAGGTCCTGAGGATGTATAAGCTAAAAACAATTGCTAGGTATGACATTTCTTACTTTGGGTAAGACTTCTAGCACATCGAGCAATTTGGTATTTGTGTGCACCAAGTATGTGCTCAACTGCTTGTATAATTTACATGAATAGCTAGTTGCACACATGAGTACATAATTAATTAGCTGCCAGTACTATTCATTGCTGGAGATGTACAGCTATATCAGTTTACCCTTTTAGGACTGTTTGTGAGAATATTTTTATGCTTATTGGATACCTGAGTAGAGAAATACAGCACTTTGCACGTGTTAAGTAAGATCCATACAAAGCTGTTGCCTTCATAAGCCATTAGCTGCTATTTTTAAAATAGTACTTCATTGTAATTTGTCCTAGAATCATTTTCAATCAACTTGTCTGGATTTACAGGTCAGCATGATGACAATGCTGTATATGCAACTGCAGCTCGGGTGTTTGAATCTCAGTAACAGTCTTTACGTACAACTCTACATCATACATTCCAACCTGGTCATGCAGTTCTTACTTTTTAAATATGAAATATTTGCGAAGAAGGCTGGAGCCCAAGAACTGAAGTCGATGCAAGTTCCTTCCTTTGCCCTCATTCAGCTTTGGATCAGGCTTATCAACCCCAGCTAGGGGCAGGTCGCTTGCATAACAGTTACAGAGCCTCTTCCCTATGAATGAATAAACCATTTATAATTGTATTTTGTAAAGTTCGCAGTCACCATAAATGGTATGAGATTTTTTTTTTTTTCTCTGAATTGGGTTCTTTGTATTGAAATGTGTGGTAAGCACAAATACTCATCCTGCTTTGCTTGTACAAGCTGAAGGGCCCAAAGGAGGTTATGAATGTGTAAGTCACACTGACATTTCACTCCTCAGTTTTTTGCCCTGATATCGTAACTTTGCTATTTCTCGGCAATGGCATAACTGGAGAACATATCTAGCTAGTACAAGAAAATGTTAACTCTTCATGAGGGATAAAATTCAGGGCTGAAAATGATGATGTTATATTAATTGAGTTCCATGTTTATTTTTAAATTTGTGAGTTTTAGAAGCAGGAACCTCACAAGTTGCAAAACAAGAAAGATGTGTGTAGACTGAAAACCAACAGTAAGTGCTACAGTATTCAGAAGGGAACTGTAATTGCTGTAAGTGTTTCCTCTTCTGGGGTGTACAGTACTCTGATCTTCATAATCCTGGATATTGAGAAATTGAGTTACAGTTGTCTTGTTTAAAGTAAAGTGAAAAACACCAAATGCATCTCTCCTCCCTGGTTCTTACCATGGCACTATTGCCCTGAGAAGCAATTTTCCTCCAGAACCACCAACGTATTAGGGTCCCTAAAAATCAAGATGTTTCATTAGTCCTTCAGTTTCTGAAAGCAAATCACCATCAATACTCTTTATTCGAATATCTTATATGAACATAAAAAACAAAAAAAGTATGCACTAATGGTGAGGTTTATATATATAAAATAAAAAGATCTACCTTTTATATGTGACATTTGTGTTGGAACGCTTCTTTGATCAGAATTAAGCTTCAGAATTAAGGTTGCTGAAATAATCAACATCCCCATGAAAATGTGCATACTCCTCCTACCTAATACTTCTATTTTTCAAGCCATGATCTCCCTACATATTTTACTGCAATGTCTTTCCATTGGTATTTTCCCTCAAAGTCACTTTAGGAATAACTGATAGACAAAATATTTGTACACATGCCTTAGAGTAATAGAAGCAAACAAATAAAGCATCCCAAGTAATTGTCAGTCTATGTCAGCAATTCAGTTATTAGGATCACATAAACACATGTCTTATATATTCCACCCAGAATTGTTTTAAGGTCCTTGTATGCATAGAATTTTGAGATATATTATTTGAATATAAAAGTAGATTAGGTATTTCCCCTGTGGCTGGCCAAATGTCTTTCCAACAAAGGGTAAAATAAGAAGGCTATTTTTTTGTGTAAAAGAGTGATCTTTTTAGTCATGCTTGATTGCTTTTTCAGGACTGTCTCCATTTCTAATGAGATATTCTTGGACTCATTTGAACCAGAAAGTTTAGTAAAATTGTTATATTTTTACATAAAATACCTTGAATTATTTAAACTGTCTCAAACTCGATATTTTTTAAATTTATGTGATATATATATTGGATTTTTTTTGCTTCACAGACTGAACATGGCATAAAATATTTAGCATATTTACAAGAAATATTTGTTTTAATCTTTCATACTTGTCAGCACTTCACACTAATTTAGTCTTATCTGCTACTAAGGAGTTACACAGTAAGGGATGCACTTCTTATTCAAATCCCTATTAACATTCCATATCATAGTTTGGCAAGAAAGCTCTTTCTGTATGGGGCTATGATGAGGGAAAGTTTTAATTATCTGTACTTTTCAGAGAACTTGAATTAGGACGTGTGTGCTAGCATGCCAAGAACTATGATATGAATTTACTTTTATCAGCAGTTTAAAATGCAATTATAACATTTGTCCTGTGATACTGTTTTTAAAAGATCTGATGTGCAATGAAGTGTGCAGAGCTTGAGGAAAAAATGTATTTTTATTATAATCACAACCCAGATAAAATGACAAGTATTCAGTGCTTTACAAATATTTATTTCTAGTTCAAGATACATTTCACATTACATAAGTTTATGTTTTACAGTTGGAGAATACATGATCCTACTTCCATGCTTAGCTTGAGTCTAGTTCTTGCGTTAGTCTGTTAATGTTTTCAAAGTATTTTGTCAAATATTTTATTGTAATGTTAATAGAGCTTACTTAAGCATTTCTGTGCTGTACAGGAGAAAAAAAAAAAAAAACAAAACCAAAAAACAACCCACCTCTATCTGTTTTAGATCAAGTAGGAAAACCCTGCAGCAATTCTTCTTCAAAGCAACAAATTGTTTGATATTAAAATATTTATTTTACATTATATTTTTCAGGCAGTGTGAGCAGTTCTTTTACTTCTGAACCCACAGCAAAAGCCTGTGTCTCATTTCTCCTGTAATTGTCCATTCTTTTTATAAGATTTATTTTTGCCTGTGGTGCTGAACTGAAAAAGTCACCCAGCTAAAATGTAGTTACTTCATTTCCAAGTAAAAACAATAGTGTTTTCATGTCCATACTTATTATTATTCTGAGAATGTACTAATTTGTTACATCCAAGATGACGGTTAGTTTGGTCCATGAAAGGGGCACTGTGCCAACTACTGCAGTTAAGTAAAAGGACTTCTTTCATGGAAAGTAGTGGGACAGAAAGTAGCCTGCAGTGTGTGTGGGTACGGCAAGGCAGATTGCCAACAGAGTCATCCTGGTATCAGGCTTTACTGTGTTGGGTTCTGAATGAAGCTAAAACTATGATTTCAGTAAATGTCAGCGTGGGCAGCCAAATTTTCAAACCACTAGTGCTCTAAGGAGCAACTGATGAATGTTTTATCCCTGCAGGCTGTAGTTGATGTTGCACAAGGATTTTGCATGTGCTCAATGCATTATCATTCTTGACATTAAGCTTAGATAATTGTCTACTTATATTGAGCCTGTAATAGCAAAATACAAGTGAAGAGGCATGTTTTACAAAGTAAAACTATGAAATAGGTTTAGCTATATTACTATGGTGGGGGTTTTTTGGTTGGTTTTTTTTTGGGGGGAGGTTTGTTTGTTTGTTCTATCCTACTAAATTTGAATGAGAATGAAGTATGGTTCTATACCTTAGTTCTGCTCAAACCAGGGTGGTCTCATAATTTTGCTTTACATGCATGACATTGCTTAAGGTCGTTAGTTGTAAATCTTAGTATAAAAAGACTGAAAATATATTCAGTACTTTGTAGTTACCGAATACATATTTAAAAGCCTCTATGAAGAGTCGGGACCTACATGGCAGATTTTCAGTTACTGAATGGTCAATTTAATGATGTAGATTAGCTGTATCTAGACAGTAAATGGAGATAGGCTGTTGCAAGGCTTTGATGAATCTCTCTGATGCATATCCCAGTTGATCAATTTTCTAATTTTAGAAATTAGCATTCTGCTTTTTAATCCTAGTATACTCTCTGGTTGCAATCTGTTTGAAATTCAACTCAGATCAGGTATAACTTTATTTACAGTTTTTGTTGTTTTGCTGTAGCTAGTCAAAGAAACACAAATCAAATTTTAATTTGGCCTTTCTCTTTTCAGTAATTAATGTAATGGTCTCATATTTTCACTCATTTTTGCTTAGTGTTACCTGACTTCTAATTATTTAAATCACTATTGTATATTGAAAAAGAGCCTTCGATAATGCTTTAAATGTTTTAAAGAAAAGTGGATTGTGTTGACAGATTTTGTTCAACATAGTTAAATTCACCCATTAAGAGTTTAGCAGCTAAAACTTTAATAGAGGGAAATTACTTCTTTATCACACAGATAGTTACTGCAGTAGCTGTGCATACGATGACCAACTTTATTATGTATATAATTCTGTTTATGCAGTAACTATTGAGAATTAGTAGGAGCTTTGTGTGTAAATACTTTAAAATATTTAAATAATTTGTTTAGGGAAAATCCTATTTTGCTTTTATTGTTCGTGTTCCTGCAGCTGAAGTAGTTTCTGTGAATGTACGTATTACCTTTTTTTTTATTTTTTTTTTTTTTTTTTAGCATGAAGGCTACTAGTGTCAATCCATTTGATAAAATGCCCTTGCAGACACATGCAAGTCCAAATAGCTTATCGAGTATACTATTTATTTCATCTTTACAAACGCAGAATCTTTAACATACAGAATAATTAAATATTTGTAATAAAGCAGTTAACTTGAGCAGTTTACTGCTGTGATTTGCAAAACTGCATTCAGCCACTTTCTTTTCATTTCATTGATGGTGGAACAAACATTTCTTTAATAAGGATACAGCGCATTCTAATTTTGTTGCAAAAGCTTAGATAAGGATCAGGTCCCCTCTGAATCACTGCTTTGACCTATGACATTGAAAGTGCTGAAGCGCTTTGGCAAAAGAAGAGTTAGTCATTCATTATTATGCACAGGACTTTCCAGTTCTAAAGAGGCTCTGTGCTTTCTCTCAGATAGACTTTGTTTGTTAGAAATGAGAACTGTATTTTGGCAGTAAAGGACAAGAACTGAAGCAACTCTGCAGGCAGACTCATTATGACATAATCCTTCATTAATCCTTATTCTCTATTAATAGATCATGACAGAAGTTTTGCTTTGCTTGACCATCTTCACCAGCAAGCTATGAGAAAGCATTAATAGGCAGAGGTCCAAACTCAGATTTTAAGGCTATTATTTTATTTACAGTTTTAAGAAAGTATGTATTATTACGTTGGAGAAGTTAGTATACGAAGTGATCTGTTCTCTTCAAGTGCAACCTAGGTATGTGTCTTAGAAATGAGATTTATCTATTGGAAAATGGATTATTTATGCCACTCACCTGACAGACAAATACACTGTAAAAATTAGGTGTTTGACAATAGACTTACTGCATAAAAACTATAAGGATGCAAGACTCCATCTTGCAGTGAAAAAGCAAAAGGACTGAAGGAAGAGAGTGTAAGTCGCACGTGAAATGAATGTGCAAAATATGACCAAGAGAAGGAAAATCTGACAGCTTTTTGATTCTGAGAAAGATCAAGAGAAAAACATGGAACATAACTGTGGAGTGTTTCAGAATATATTTTTGTAACAGTTATTTAAAAAATTGTTGTATTTATTATAAGAAGAATATGTAAGTGAAAATTATGAGGTTCATATTTGCCTGAAATAGCAATGTAGGTCCTGGGCCATTCTCAAGCTATGTTAGATAGGCAGTGGCGAGGAACAATAAGTGGTGAGGAAAAATAGGTAAATTAAGTATTTTTGATGTATTGTTGATTATTGACTAAGTTGTGCCTGGTTCTTTTCAGAGCTGGATTTACTTGCATTAGATCTTGACTGTGTCATAGTGTGCGGAAACCTCAAGATCAGTTTGCTTATCTGCTGAGACATTCCTGTAAGGCTGCTGCTGACAGAGTAGGCTAGTGGGTTTTGTTATACAAATTAGGCTTTGTAACATGTGTTAATATTTTCAAATATAATTTGAATATAAGCCAAAATGTAATTTCTTAAACAACTGTCTGTATTCTACAAAAGCGGTACTGCAGGATCTGTTCATTTAAACTGTGGTTCCTTTAAACTGCAATGATCTGTGAGATTTCAGTAATTTAAGGGGGTAAACCATTGGACTACTTCCATTGCCTTCTGTGAAACTGTGCCGCTCTACATGCATTGTGAATTAGTTCACTAATTTTGCTACATCTTCTTATACTTTTCAATCTCCTTGTTATGATATATTCTCTGTAATACTAGTTCGACTGGGAAAAAAATAGTGTAGAAAATCCCAGTGTTTTAGAAGCTTTAGTAGAGAAGATTTGGGGATTTTAACACAAAAAGTAGGTATTGGAACTTTGAGGCACTTCCAGGATCCAGTATACAGAGAGACAGGTGAGAAAAACAAGTACATCTCAAATGATAGTAATTATTAAGACAAAATTTCATTTGCTCCTAGTAGGACAGTATTTTATGTCTGAAATTGTCCATACGCTATTCTACTGTGTAGTTTCTTTGAATCCTAACTGTTCTGTTCAGAACAGTATAAAATATGATAATTGTTAAATTTTTCCATAGGGAAGCTTCACAATTCAAATAGAGGAGATAATGCAGTGGGGTTTACAATTTATAATTTTTATCACCATTTAACGTAATACTTTGCAGGAACTCTACACTTGCTACATGCTGTGAAAGCCTGTTGTCAAGTGGGCTTTTTTCCCCTCTGCAAATAAACATTATTAATTCTGCTTTTCTGCTGAGAATTAGTTTTGAATCTGATTTAGGTATAACATGATCTTTCAGATATGGAGGTAGAGAAGGAATTATAGAATGGTTAGGACTGGAAAGAACCTTAAGATCACCTAGTTCCAACCCCCCTGCTGTGGGCAAGGATGCCTCACCCTAAACCATGTCAGGCAAGGCTCTGTCCAACCTGGCCTTGAACACTGCCAGGAATGGAGTATTTACCACTTCTCTGGGCAACCTGTCCCAGTGCCTCACCACCTTCACAGTAAAGAACAACTTCTTTATATCTAACCTGAACTTCTCTTTTTAAGTTTAAACCCATTTCCCCTTGTCCTATCACTACAGTCCCTGATGGAGAGGCCCTTTCTGGCACCATTCTAGGCCTCCTTCAGATACTGGATGGGAAAAGAATTCAGAATTTCTAAATTATTTACATTGTATTCTTGGTTTGCACTTCTTTGGGTGAATGCACAATAAAATCAACTTCTGAGTGTAGTTTTACTCTTTTTGCTACTCTACAAATATGCACATGTAAAATGTTGATAGCCTTGATCCTAGCTGTGGTTATATATATAATGTTCAGGTCCTACTAAAGCTCACTGATATAGCACATCTGGTTTTAAAAGTTGCTTTCTGAAGAAGAGATTTCTGATAGTAGGCAGCCCTTTAATGTAGCAGACAAAAGACATACAGGATCCAGTGGATGGACACTAATAAGCTAAATTCAGTCTGAAAATGAGACCAATTTTTAACATTGAGAGTAATTAGCTGTTAGATCAATTTTCCTACCAACAGCTGGAATGTGTGTCATACCAAACTTTAAAATTGAACCATCATGTACTCAGGTGCTATGCCTTGAATGCAAGAAACACATTGGAAGAAATATGTGCACTTTCCCACTTTATACGTGGCTTTAAAATCAGTTATTGTATTTTGTGAAGTTCAATCAGCGTTCATAGTTTACTGTTATACTACTGTATATGATTTAGATTAAATAATATCTGATTACTGAAGTTTCTGTAGTAAGCCAAGAGAAAAAGAATGGTTCATCATGTTTTCAAGTATTCAAAGCTGGTGACACTGTGCTAGCTGGTGCTACCATACAGCTTGTATAAATAATAGCATTCTATTGTCTTTTGCATTTGATATCTTTCTTTCGGCACTGAAATAATGTCTTTGGAAAAAGCTATTCTTATTTGTCTTAGTCCCCTTAGTAATCTTGGAAAATAAATGTAGTTCAGTACACCCAATCAGCCATTTTCCTAATATGTCACATCTTGATATTTAACCTTTCCTTGGACCCCATGACAGGCTCTAGGATGTTAGATATGCATCCGTGTATCATGGATTTAAATTTTTTTTTTCTTAAGGTTAGACAGAAATTTTTCTTAAAATGAGGTGGCAGTACGATGGATTACATCTCTTCTACTTCCAGGACAAAGTGACTTTGATGATAAAAGCACTTTTTGAGGCAACTCTCCCTTACACAGTAGCAGCAGTGGTCCTGCAGTCCTAATTTCACCTACAGTCGTTCACGTTTTCCTGGGGAAATAGAAAATGGACTTCTGAAGGACTTCCCATTTAAAGTGGTGGAATTGCTTGACTTCAAAAAGGATTACGTGTTTTATACAATGAGTATGAGGCAACCTATCTGTTCCTTAGGGGCTCATATCACAGCACTTTTATATCTATATATTAACCAACATTCCAAGGAATCACAATTATCACAAATTTTTCCAGTTAAATCAGGAAAGATAGCAGGTCTACAGCTGAAGATGAACCATACTGAACTCACCCCACCTTTACGGATAAGGAGTCATTTTTATAAAGTACTAAAAAAAATTAAACTCTTGGGGTCATATGACTGTAGGACCTATCAAATCTCTCTTCAGAAACCACCTGGTCTACCACAACAACCTATGGCTATGAGTGAAACTGTGGGTCACACACAAGTTCTCAGCTTTTTATACTACAGTCATATCAATCCTCAATTGCAAACCCCATTATTCCATCTCTTTTCACAGAGCCTTCTGAATTGGTCTGTTATGTTAAGAAGTCCTCTCACTTCCTAATATTGGAGTGAGAGGAGGTTTCTCATCTGAATGAGGAAAGAGGGTCTTGTTTCAAATTCTAATGAGAAAGTAATATGACAGTGCAGCTTGGATTTAGTACAACACAGTTTGTTCATCTAGAAGCTGTTTAAGATGGCAGTGCTAGTCACCAAAAACACCATCTGGACTTCAAATTATCTTTTACTACCTCTTAGAAGTAGTACCTGATATTGTAGTAGTTCAGAACTGCTACTAGTTTAAAGTCCTGTAGATATGCATAGCAGAACTGTATACTCTAGGAAAAATGGTATCTAAGTACATCTACAAGTGAAATACAGTAGCTGATTTTGCAGGTGTCTGAAATGATTTGTTATTGTCTCTGCTTTAATTTGAAAGTAAATATTTAGGAACTAAACCTAATAGCATCACCTACAATCCTTGAATTTTACATTTCTTAGGACAAATTTAGGGCCTCGTCAGCCTAATTTTGCTATTGAGAGCTAATTCAGCTGGGATGATGACAACTTGCAGCTCACATACTTAAATATACTTCACAACATGAAGCTATAATACCATATTGCAACAGTGGTCCGTTTAGTATTGATTAAGCTGAGTTATGGTTAAGATTAGTATGTACTCTTGAATGAACTGATCTTTATCCTGAGATGTCCCATGGGGCCTTCTGCCTTTATTTTCTTTCTCTACCTGTAAATATCATGATGAATGCCTAGTTGCTGGTCAGGGAAGCAAATATAGAGGACCTTGAGGCTCAACGATCAAGTGTTCAGAAAAAGAAGTGTAAATGTCTGATAACGCTTTGGAGCCAAGGGTGATTTGCAAGGCCTATAAATCCTTGGGTGCAGTAAATGTTAAGAAAGCTGATACATAGCAAGACTGATGCTGCTGTAGCCATGTTTGTATAAGCAAAAAAAGCAGTAGGAAGTTTTCCCCCTTGAGCATCCATGAAGTCTGGAAACAGAATGTCAGATGCCAGTTTTCATTCTCCAGTACCTGTCCACTTATCCTTCAGAACATCAGGATAGGAAGATTTAGGGACACAGTGAGTGTAAGTAGGAAACCACCACAAAGCAGCATTTCAGTTTACAATGGCTACAAAACCAGCTGCTTCTGCAGTGAAATGTGGTTGGGTTTTGTTTGGTTGGGTTTTTTTTCTCCCTTCACTTTTTTTTTAGTGTCAGTTAACAGCAGTTATCTATTCAGCCACTTCTTCACCATTTTGTTTTGGATTCTTCATGCCTAAGGTAGCTTTGGTTCCCAGTAATACCATGTGTTTCAAGGCAGTCATTCTTCAATGCTGTGTTTTATTCTGAGGTATTCACTGTGGATTAGCTATAGCTTTGAAGTCCTCATATGTAATATGTGCATTCAGTAGATCATTCAACTGTGAAAATTAAGTTTCTTATTCTGCAGTAGCTGAAAGGTGTATTGCACATAAAATCGCATAGCCTGCCTTCTCAGTTTTGGTTTTGTTTGGGGAGTTTAGAAGTTCTGGTTTGGTTTTTCTTTTAGATTGGCTTATCTGTAGCTTCACTACGAGGGCAACTTGGGCAGCATGGATGTATACTATCTTTTTCATGCCATTGTAGAAAGTATGAGTACTGACAGAGAGTATTTGCTCTCAGTATTGCCAGGCACAGTGACCTGTGCTTGGAGCTCCAGAAACATGGTAGGTATGTATACAAAATATGAAGCTCAAACCAGTTACTGTAAACAGGTTCTCTCCAACTTCACAGGACATGGGATTTCTAGGCCACTTCTACTGTCTGTGTTTATGCACATTCCCCTCTTGTCCGCTGTAGATGGCAGATCCTTGTTGTATATATCAACACCAGCCAGGACCCAGCACCCTCATGAACTAGGCACCTTAAAAAAAAATGCATTGGCAGATGTGATAGTCAGTGCTGTTAATTATCATAAAAAGCATCACTGCCCAAGTGTAACTCTTCTATAATCTCTTTATGCAGTTACTTTTTGGCTTGGCTCTTCTGCTTGTAGCAATGTATGGAATTACAGCCACATAAATACAGTAGAGAACTGAAGTATGCATACAATTTTTAAAACTGCCTATACATAGAATCACAGAATCATAGAATAGTTAGGGTTGGAAAGGACCTTAAGATCACACAGTTCCAACCCAGCTGCCATGGGCAGGGACACCTCACACTAAACCATGTCACCCAAGGCTCTGTCCAGCCTGGCCTTGAACACTGCCAGGGATAGAGCATTCACAATTTCCCTGGGCAACCCATTCCAGTGCCTCATCACCCTCACAGTAAAGAACTTCTTCCTTATATCCAGTCTAAACTTTCCCTGTTTAAGTTTTAACCCATTACCCCTTGTCCTATCACTACAGTCCCTGATGAATAGTCTATCCCCAGCATCCTTGTAGGCCCCCTTCAGATACTGGAAGGCTGCTGTGAGGTCTCCACGCAGCCTTCTCTTCTCCAGGCTGAACAGGCCCAACTTTCTCAGCCTGTCTCCATACGGGAGGTGCTCCAGTCCCCTGATCATCCTCGTGGCCCTCCTCTGGACTTGTTCCAACAGTTCCATGTCCTTTTTATGTTGAGGACACCAGAACTGCACACAATACTCCAAGTGAGGTCTCACAAGAGCAGAGTAGAGGGGCAGGATCACCTCCTTTGACCTGCTGGTCACGCTCCTTTTGATGCAGCCCAGGATACGGTTGGCTTTCTGGTCTGCGAGCGCACACTGCCGGCTCATGTTAAGTTTCTTGTCAAAATATATATGTGACTGAGCAGCTCATCAGCGAGCTAGTAGTTAATAGTCTGACAGCAGAAAGTAGACGGTTTTGTATGTAGGAAGGGGTATTTTTTTGGCATTAGAATGAGTGATTCTGAATCATTTTAGGTTCTGAGATTCTAATTTTAGAATATGGTGAATCTAGGTATTCAAAGGAAAGCAAATTGAAATTGTCATTTTTTTCATGACAGGAGAATGAGTTTGTTGTGGTCCTAAGTAAAAAAAACAAATATGCACAGATTTGTTCTAAACGTCTGCCAATAACACTGAAACTTATGGGTGACTCTGGGATGAATTTCAGATTCTGAAAGGAAACAAACAGCCAGAAAAACAGAATAGAACAAAACTAATTGAGAACCATGTGATCCCGGGTCTTGTGCACAGATTTAATTAGGATCTTTACCTTCTAGTGCTTCTGCCAAGCAGTTTTTCTAAACCTTAGGCAAAATAGGTTGGCTAGTCCACATTCAGAAGCACAGGCATTAATTTTCCTGGTAGAAAGGGAATCCCTTTGTTCAGAACTATGTTACTTCAAACAAGTGTTTTATTAGTGTGAATATTTATGCAAATTTTGGATATGCTCTGTGTACTGGAAAAACTCTTACTGAATATATGCAGCGCATCAGTAATGAGTAGTCATTGGGGGTTTTTTTCCCACTGCCTTGTACAATTCTTAGCAATGTAAAGCAGCGCATCTTATGTTTCCTCCCCTTTTTGCACACAGAATAGAAATTACAGCTACAGCTTAGCTTGTTTTGCCTATGGATCAATGCCAGAAAGCAGTTTTGAAGGTGTTTAAAAATGAAGACATCTGGCAGCTGGCATACTTACAATTCATTTGCCAAAGACAAGTTGCATGCTGTTGGAATTTTGAATTGAAGGTCACGCACCAGGTAAAAATCAGTCAGGTGGAGCTCGTGTGTGGTGAACCCACACACTTGAAGAATTGTTGGCTCAGGGATGTGTGGGTGGGCTAAACTGTGAAGTATATTTGTCTAATTTTTCCTTTTTAAAATGTGAAACTTAAAGCTAAAAATAGGTCAGTAAAGCTGACAAGGAATCACAAGGCTCTGATATTTCAGTGGAATCATCATCAATTAGTTTGAGCAGAGAATACCAAAAAAAAAAAAAAAATGGAAAGATGAATAACAAAATCTGGCATACTGTTGGACAAACATTGTACTGTCAAATGAGTGGTCACACAGTTTTTACTTTCATTTTTTCAGTAAGAAATAGCCTAAAGGATTATTTGTACACAGCTTTCTACTGACAGTGAATTAGTAACAGTGTGTCATTGTGCATTCAGTTACTCAGTGACAGCTCTGAGATTAAGCTGTTTACATTAATTGATGTTTAATGGTGTTAATGCAGTACATTTTATTATTATAAACTTTCCATCAGGATTGTTACTTAGTGAGATACTAATATTTCTAAATCAAGGGATCTGCACTCAAAATGGCTTTACATATGTTTACATGGAAAATGAATGTCTTTCCTGTGTGAGATGGGGAAATGTTCAGTTTTGCTGCTGTCAAAATAAAAGCATGAGGCCTGAATTCTTTTCTCAGTTAAACTTTTTTTGCATAAAAGAAAGTTCTTTTTCTTTAATAGATATACCTATGACTTGAAGTCATATAAAAAGAAGAAAATCAGGCCTAGAATACATATATAGTGCAACCTTTAAAAGTATAAATTAGCAAATTTTTCTGTGCTTTGCTAGATGAAAGTTTTAATGTGGCATTCTAGAATATTTTGCATTCAGAACTTGTTAGATATACATAGGCCTATAAATGAACTAATTCCTTGTGAAAACATTTTGGACAATAATGGATTTGCTGATGTTTGAGAGTAAGAAAAAATATCTTTCCTAGTGTTTCTGAGAAGGGAAGTTCAGAAATTAATTGAGCGGTATTATTCACTTGGTAAGGTTCATACTACTCCTTGTCAAGCAATGGAGAGTATCAATGGCTTTTTCTGCTTTGTAAGTACATAAGAAGTTACTTTCATCGCATTTTATCCAAGGCTCTTTGCCAGAGGGAGCAGAGAACCCGAGTATTCCCTATAAGTCTGTCTTCTGATGCCTAGCCCATAAATTCTTAGGTTGACCGACAAGATAACTTTACTGTCCAGACTATGACCTTTCTGCACATCTCAGACAAGGACTTAGAGAAATAAGGGAAGCCTGATAACAGCATTCAGTGCCAGGAACATGGACTTCTCTGCTTTTAAGGGAGTTATTTGCAACTGTTTGATTGCACTGCTGTATGGACTTATGGCCAAAATACTGAAGGATTCATTTAAACCAGAAGCCCCAAATCCCACTAGAATATTATTTATGGCAACAAAAACAATAGAGATAAATTCATCTCTAAACAATTTGCTGTCAGGAGAGAGTAAAATTGTCTGAACAAAAAAAAAAAAAAAAAAAAAAAAAGTGGACCTGTAAAACCTTTTAAATCTGTTTTTTTACTACGTAAAACTCAAGCTTTATGCCTTTTCTTTCTTCCATTAAATTGTAAGCAGCCCTTCTGCACTCAGATTTTGGACAGATGGACTTTACAACAGTCCCTAAGAGTTTGTCAGTTTTGTCCTTATGCACTTTGCAGGACAACAGTTGCATTATGTGGCTACAGCCTTGGCATTACTGTAAAAGAAATCATTGATAATTGCTAATATGAATTACTTGGAACCAAATACTTTGGTGTCAGAATTAGGTGTACAAAAAAAAAGTGAAACTTTTTCACTACTTCTTGAGAGGTGCTACATGAATTGTGTAAATGTAACATAGTATAAAACACTGGAGATTTTTTTTCACTTCATGTAAGAGGGAATACAGAGTCTGAAGATGAAATATGAAACTGCTTTCAGATGAGGATCTAGAGAAAATGCTGATGATTTGTCACAACTGTTCATCATTGCACTAAACCTGTTTTGTTTTGCTGCTCAAATTCCTGACAGATAATGGCAATCTGACATTCTTACTGTTTTCATTTTACTGCAAAAAAGATCTACAGATAAGTGGCTGAAACCAAGTAGTGTTATTACTTTGCAAGGCTCTTAGTCTCTTAAGATTGATTTCTTGAGTAACATAAGCTGTTTCTACTGCAGTCATGTGAATATTTTGAAGTTACTCTTGCTTAATGTGAATTCCATTCCTCATTGAAAGGAACCCATGGTTACTCTGTGTAACTATCTCCAGGCTTATGAAACTTATGTACAGGCTTATGTACTTTGTCCCTATAAGCAAGCCGGGAGAACTTAAAATACTGTGTGGGACATCTTCAAAGTAACACACCTAGGGAAGTATTCTGATTTCATTCTAAATAAAAGCTTTTGTTAGTTCATCTTAGGCTGTCAGGTGGCTATGGGAAAGAAAAATGTCTTTTCCTTAATTTTTATGTACGGTATGATACTTCCCAGCCTCATGCTCAGGAGTGGCAAGACGTGCATGCCTTTTTGACTCTTAAATTCACTACTACACTGCTTTCTGTTTTATCGTGGACCTAAGCCTGTTGTAATAGGATACTATTGAGGTCTCAGAGAATTTTGCAGGTTTCACAACAGCACTCCAAATTACTTCAGCAGTATCTGCTTGAACCTGTCATTTATTTTTGTTTAGCAACAGACTTGGTACTCTGTGTCAGCATGTCCCAGGTCTGTTTGTAGTAGTTTCTCATGAGAGCTGAGATTCCCTGAGCCACTCTGCTACTAGATCTTGGGTTTAGTGACAAATTATCAGCATGAAAATTATTGATTCTGAGGACTACTTCATCTTGCATGCCAGTAGATTCAGAGTTAACCTCCCAGAGTTTCCTTAAAAGATCTGTATGGTAGAGGTTCCACTTCAAGTGGTGTATCCATAACGAGTGTTTCCATTAATGACTTCTGAAGCCTTAAGGATGAAGATACTGCCCTCATGTCTGTGTTTTTATTATGCTGAAAGGTTAGCTGTAAATTCAGTGTTTTTATTAAAGCCTTTCCTGGCATAATCATGTATTTGGGTTAGTTATTGTTTCTGTTAATTCTAATGCCCCCTGCTGCTGAGGGAATGGCATGTGCTTTATAAATGGAATTATAAATATGTTAAAGGATACAAATCTTTGTCTTTTTAAAGTATGAGTGGATATTTAGGAAGTAAGAACTAGTGATATATTAGAATGCAATAATATCTTTTGAGCAAAATGGAACTAAACACATGCAGAAAACAGTAAGAAATAACTACAACCACATCACTACTGTGGGAATGTATATAAAAAAACACATGTATGTACAGATTATACATACATGAACTGCTTTTTACACATCTCTAATAGCATGGAACAGAATAGAAGGATTGGTGAACATACGTTTTAAAATAAGGTAAAGGACCATCACCGGAGAAGAAACTAAATCCACAGGTGAAAAACACAGAACCTTCAGAGACTTTTCCTATTTTTCTTTTTTAATTTATTTCCTTTGTCTAAATGCCTTCCCCCTCAAGTTTTTTTCTTCTTTGAGACAAAATCCATTCAGCTTTGATAAAAGTATACTACTTTAATATAAATTTTTGAAAAGTTAAATTTACAGGCTCAATGGGTGATACAAGATTTTATGCTAGGAACATTTAGTCACAGAATTTACTCTTCTGGATTTAATAATTTGGGCAATTTCATATGGATTGCAAATTGCTGATAAACAAAAAGATTACTAGTAGGCATTACCCTTAGGAAACAGGGAGTTAGAGACTAAAGACTGTTTGAACATGATTGAATCTGCTTAAAGACCCTAAAGAAGTGCTTGTGTTATTTGAAGATCAGGTAGGATTCAATAGTGTTGTAAAGGAAAATTAAGACTGTATGTAGAATGAACCAGCAAGAATGCAGTATGTAGATATGCTGTAAATCTAAATAAAACTCAACAAGAATGAAATTTTGCTAAAAAAAATTATTTAACTATTTAAATACAGGGAGAAAGATGATTCATTAATGAATATTCATTGAGAGAGAGAACCTTGGAAATGAAACCAGAGAAAATTATGCATGGATAACAAAGAAACATGATGGTCAGCAGCAATTACTGGACAGTGTAGTGCAGTTGTCACACAGTGGTCATCAGAAGAAAGCCCCTTGACATAGAGTATGGAAGGAGGTAACCATATAAAACTCTCAAACATAAAGAAAGAAGTAATCTATCTGTTTCTTTTAAGTATTTTAACCTATCTATATTTTTAAGCTATTTTAACATAATTTCCTTTATTCTTGTATCTCATTTGTATTTCTCTATGAGCTGCATTACTTGAAGTGAACTCGTCTTATTCTAGCCTTCATCATGGATGTCCAGTTGCATTATCTTCTCTTCTCCTGATGAGGTGTAGAGAGGGAAACCCCTCTACCCAATTAATCCAGTACTGACACAACAGCCGTATTTCCATCACTCTTATGTGTATAAAAAAATTATTTTAACTCTGTCATTTAGTGTATGAATTTCAAACACTCTATTTCTTCCTATTTAAATGTCCTATTCAAAAAGAATCTAAGATACAAATTAAATGTACAATGGATGACTTAGAATTCTTTTTCACTGACAGTAGGGATCAAGTAAAGGTATTTATTTTTTTAATTATAATTTATTTTACATTGGTAACATGCAAACTGCAAGCTGGATAGTGAAACAGGTTGGAGTAAAGTCTGGACTTAAGTAAAGGAATTAGACTATAGAGACATTTAATAGTTCTCATGTTTGCCATTAACATGTCCTTTCTTTTGGGCAATAAAATGTGACCAGGAGAAAGATCTCTGCAATACAGCTGTTCTCTTTCAAAGAGGCAGGAGGTCTGTTCTTTCTCACATGTAAATGGCCACTACATGGTATGGAATAAATGGCAGCCATAACATACTTGCCCACTTCCATGAAAATAGGTACAGACTTACAACCTACATCAGATAAAGGGAACTGTAGAGAAATTTAAACCTTCAGCTATGGAGCTGAGAAACTTCTGAGAACCACAGTTGTCTAGTTTATGGAACTTAGTTACATGTTTTGTTTCTTTTTTGTTTCTTTTTTTTTTTCTTTTTTTGAAAATGCACAATATATATTTCCTGAATTGGATAAATTCATGAATAAAAAGACTTTTCCTTAATCTCTAATCTCTTAGAGTCCTGTGAAATACCACTTCAATTCCTTCAGTTGCCTATCTGTTTGTAAGGAGACTTCACTAAGCCAGGTAATGTCAGAGCATTTATATCATAACACATCTGGAAATTATACTTTTTTTCCTTATGAATCACTCCAGTGGGTCACTTAGTCCACCTCCAGGGCAAAGGCATTTTCAGCTGTCAGTGAGGTCAGCAGAACCTGAGACAGTCCAATGTTACTAGCTATGCCCTCCTGAACCAAGCCTGTTGGCACCTTCAGCTTAATACTAATTCCAAGTAGCTTGGCAATTTGAAACCAAATTCCACTTTCACATTCAGCACCTTACTCAAATATAAAAGAGCTTAAAGCACATACCTGAGGGCATAAACTAACTCTGTGTTATTAATACACATAGCTTATTCACAGAACCTGTTGGAAAATTTTCAGAATCAGTATCAGAAAGTTTGCAGTATCTTTACCACAAAAATTTTCTGTTGAAAGCTGCCATGCTCAAGTATGCATTTCTTTTATGAATGAAGGTCTTTTGTGCATCAAGATTAAAATCCTCTGCTTCTCTGCTATGAAGGGGAAAAAAAAATCCTCTTTGAGAGTGCAGTTCATGTAAACCATTTCTTTAAAAACAGACCCCTTAAACAGCTCCAAGTACATTTCTGTGTATGACACATAAATGTCCACTAATTGCATGAAGGGAGAACTGAGATTCCAATAGCAAATTCTGTAAAAAGTAGATATACAAAGAAAAGTGGAAGCATCTGTTTAATATATACGACATTAGAATTTAATTTTACCTCTGTGATGCTTTTGTGTAGCTGCAGTGTTACAGAGGAGCACATAAGCATAGTAGTGCAGTGTCAGCAGGTGCATGCCACCAAATTACTGCTTTTAATTTGCATATTCATCTGCTAAGAAGCATGTCATTATCATATCAAAGGGATACTAAGCAACATCTAGCTTCGAGAGATGTGGCATAGTTTCAATACGAGCAATTAATGCAAGATGAGGACTCTCTTTTTGTCATGTCTCCTAGGGCTAGCTGTAATCGGGCTTATTATTGGATACCAATAAGACTGAGGTACCAGTTGGCAGAGAATAAGAGAAGTACAGAAAAACAGAGCTGTGTGAGGCGTCTTAACTATATACTTGATAGCAAACCAGTTCTCTGGTCACTTTTTAAAAACAAAAGCTGCTAATATCTGCTGAGTAAGTCTGATCAAAGATCAGTATTATATGCAACATATCTTTAAAGGGAGACTAAAGAGAAAAAGTTAAACCAAAGTAGGCTACATTTTCCATGAAATGAGTAAGTGAAACTGACAAATGAAGTGTAGAATCAGGGCTCTTGGAATTCTGTGCTCTTAGAGAAATGGATTTATAAGTAATCTTTTATTTCGGAGATCCTCTTTGCAGTAGGCTACTACTCTGTGAGACAAAGGAGGTAGATGCAGACCTTCAAGAAGGATGGCAGGTCTCATGTCACTGTTTTGTGTGAGGTATTATGCTTTGTCATACCTCACAAATAGAAGCAGCAAAGTAGATGGTCTTGAGTATTGAACAAATTAATATTCAAAAATAGCTTCCTGTAGGTGAAGCTCATTTTGTCTGGTGGACTACTTTGAGAAAAATCTGTCAGGAAAAAAAAAAAAAAACAACAACCTACTCTTAAGTGAATGAAGAGATGTACATAAAGGATATCTTGGGTCAACCTAGGGCCTGCTGTGCTCAGCATGCTGTGTGCAATACATAGGAAGAAATTGAGGAGCAAGGCAAGCATACAAGAATATTTCTGTCAGCATATCTGTGCCTCCACCGTTTTGCAGGCTCCTCCTAAGACTTACTTAACATCTGTTCAGCAGCTGTGCGTAAACTTTGTGATACAGTTTATACTCTAGCAAAGACAAATGGGTCCTAAACTGTGATTGATGGAAGATTCCTTGGAATGGAAGAGCTCTTAGAATCCATCTGAATACCCTCTGGTATTTCAGAGGGACAACTTTAGCATTTCTGATTTTGTCCAAGAATGTTTCTGCCATCTTTTATGTCTTGTAGTTCAGCTCTTTTGAGGAACTTAAGCTCCACAGCTGTGAAAATGCGGTCAGTTTTCATCTCCACCATCTGAGAATCTGATCCATAAATGCAGAGAGTTTGAGTTTTAGTTTTGCCTGTGTACAAAGAAGCCTGAACTACACTGACCAACGTAATTTTTCCAAGGACAGGGAAACTTTTCTCCTTTCTGTAATGGGGCTGTCATCTTCTGGTACATATTAGGTGTCTTCCTTTGCATCTTACAGTACTTTTAACTCCACGCTTAGATTAATTTGCATTGATTATTTCCAATCATTTCAGTAAAACTGGGATTTTACCCTCTTCAGGCACTACTGAATTGGATTCGTCGCAGTAGCTGCCCCAGTCTCATGATAATAATCAGTTGTTAGTGGCAGTTAGTCATTATATTGTGGGAAGGAGAAAGCAGCTGTAATGTTTAAATATCATGATTATAAGGTTAGTACTAGGTAGTCTTTCATGATTTATGCAATTATGTATAGGTACAATGATATGTGCTTCATGTCAGCAATATGAATACAGATAAACAAAATGATGTGCCACATACAGGATGTAGTGCTTTTGTTAGCTTTTCTGGACAACTTCCACTGTATTTCATAGCAGATGTTAATAGTCAGCATTTTACAAAATATCTTGGTGCGTTTAGTAAAAGATAATTTCGTAGTCCTTACTGTCTCACTGTATTAACTGGATGATCTTAACATTGATATTTCCCTACATTTTGAACAGTTGGGAATTGGCTGTTAAAAAAAGTTTTCTGTCTGTCATAGCTATAGTTGTGATTGTCCCATTATGATTCACATAATGGTTGACAATCAGAAATTAAAGTAACTTAAAATTTGTATTAATAACCTATATGAAGTCTTGTATTCTGTTTCAGTGATTTCAAAGATGGAAAAAAATTCCAAAATATTTCCAGTGGTTTGGGGTTTTTAATCATTACACAATTTACCATTGTGGTAGGAAAAAATGTAAACCAAAGACTTAGATACTTCTAAATAATCAAAATAATAATTCCATCTGAAATGACAAAAGAAAAAGGAAAATCCAAAGGTTGTTCAGTGCTCTGTACTTTATTCCAGTTCACCAAGAGAATACCTTGCTTTCATTTTTATATCTTACAGAAGAATCTGTGAGGGATCTCTGAGGAAAAATAAATAAATAAAATTAATAAAACAATAATAATAAAATCTCATTTTTTTCCTAAATATCTTAGCCAACACCAGTTGTGGAGTAAGGCCAAGCTAAAGGAAAATTCGAGGGGTCTGTTCGTCTTCTTCAAGATGGGTAGCTTCCAGCAGAGAAATAACCTTGCAAAAATCTTTAAAGCAATAGAAGCTGCCATTGCCATCAATTCTGACTTGAAATAAATATTGATGCTTCATAACGAGGAGCGGAAGAAGCATTTGAAATGATTTCATTATGTATTTTTTTCCAAAGTAAAGTTGAGTTTTACTATAAATCCTAATTGTCTAATCTTTTTTCAGCAAATGACAAAAAGCTTTTTAAAATTAAAAATTAACATTGCCCTTGTGAAAATATATGGGCTGCTCACCAAGGGCTAAACTTCCATCAAGCTTTTAGAGAAGTGAATCATATACCATAGTCTTAACTTAGCTGTTTCAGCAAAATATTTTGTAATAGAAGGATATTGTATGAATGGAGAAACCACATAATTGGGTTTTCTTTTTAAAATGTGCAGCCATAATTGTCATTTTGGAGAAGGATAGCTTACTAATACACTGGATTGTTACTCTTCAGGCTTTGCAGTCAAAGATTGGTAAAGTGATGATGACTGTTTCATTTTTCTTGCAGCCTCAGTTTCCTCATCTATAAAATAAAGTCATTACTTTCTCCAATTCTGTGAAGTATTATGAGTTCTTATTAGTATAATAATAAATCACATAAGTTTGAGAAAAATGGAAATTAGTAACTGCTATTTTGTCTGTAAGAGCTGGCTGGACTCTACATTTTGTGAAAATATTCTTTTTGGTAACACTACATGAAGTATATTGAAGTAGTTAGTAAAAGAGACTTTTTTGAGAGACTATTGCTTATTTACTTTCTTCGGGGCTGAAACAGTAGAAACCAGTATGTAGTAAATTTTTACAAGGTAAAAAGAAGATAGTGAAGAATGAAGATATTGGGGGGGTTCGTCATATATTACAGTATGCAATTTTTAATACTGCTTATAATTTGACACGCTCTTTGATGCTAAAACTCACTTTATAGCACAGGTTAACCACAACACTGTACACTCAAAACTCCCCAAGTATTTCATAAAATGGATAAAATTCATTTTATGAATCTATAAAATCCATCTAATCAGTTTTCATCTAACTTTATACTTAGAAGATGTTCACTAAAAAAAAAATATTCAAAGGTATTACAGACAACGTCTTTCAGTTTCTTACACTGAGACATGTTTGCATACATACTTTCAGTCTTGCGTCTCAGGTCACTCTTTTCACCAGTAAAGAAACTGGTTTAGTTTACTTTAGATAAACATTATTAATTAGGTAATATATTAGTAACATCTTCAACTTTATCTTTTGGATGTTTTATATCGGTATTTCTGTACTGAGTTCAGCAGTAGCTGAATATTACACATTAATTTCATTCCTAAAATTAAATGTAGTATTGATATGGGTCATGCCTTAACAGCACTTCTCTCCAAGACTGTGAAGTGCAAAATGTATGTTTAATTTTAGCATAGAGTGCTTTTACTGAAATGCAAGTATGATATCCAAGTACACTTAAAGGCAGTCAGCTGTATCACAGTGTCATCCATCCTGTTTGCTGAGGAAGAGTAACAGTTTATGAAATGCATCTATGCATTGTAATTTGTGCACATTTTCTCTGATGCATGCTGTTATAGAGGACTAAACTGAAGTAACTAAACTCATTTTCCAATGGCATTTTAGACTTGGCAGTTGAAAGAGGAGAGCCCTGACTTAAAAGGCCAGAATCCTGTCACTGCAATAGCCTCTGAGGATACACAGTAAAATTTAAGCTACTTCTGTTACTGCAACAAATGTCCACCAGTTTTCTTACAGTTCACTTTCCTTACAATCCCAGATCAGTGTAACTCTCTGGTGTCAATAACAGGGTTTTATTGTTTAGACTGATGGTTGGCTGGAGCCAGCCTGTGCTTATATGTGGCTTTCTGCTCTCTTAGGATCCAGTCCTGCCTGGCAGTGAGTACCCTCAGCTCCTTTTGATGATTTCAGTGGGAGCTGGAGGACCTCACAGGAGGGTGCTTGATGCCTTGCAAGATCAGACACTGATAACTGAATCAGCGAAGACAGTGGTGCAAGAAAATTATTTCTTTCCAATTTTACTCTGCTGAAGTCAGAAAGGCTTTCTGCAGCATGTTTGTTAGTGACAAGGGTCTGATTCTACAAGATGATACTGAATATTTATGGTTATCAATTGCTACATTAGGAACTGAGGCCCCTCATCCTGTCACTGGTTTGGACCTTTTTTATTGTATTTTGTTATTTCTTACCATGAGCAAAACTGGTATTTCTTTCCAAATCTATCAAAGCAAGTATTGTTTCTTGCAGAGATCACAGATCATCTTCAGATGATCAGAATTTAACAGAAATGACACTACAGACCATGCAGTATTAGGTATTATTGTTAGTAAATAGAGTTTAGCATGCATTTAAAAAGAAGCAGAGTTAAGGTAAATTATAACCCCAAATTTTTTGCAGATTTATTTAAAATGGATGGTAAATACTTTGAAATAATAATTTGCTGGTTAAAAAGGAAAAGATTGATGCAAGAGTGAATTAAATCACATCATTTTAAACATTATATTTCTAATACAAATAGAATTACTATAAATAGACTGTGGTTATATTGTGGATTAATGAGTTCAGTTATGCTAGACTATTAACTCCTCAGCTATGTATTAATCTACATTGTTTTAATGTCACTAGATGTTCTAATCGGCTCAGCTGTAGCTTGTGGAGATAACACAGTGGCTGACTATGAAATGTGCATTTTAACTTACCAGTTTTTATTTAATGTTTGCATTTTTATCCACTATATAGGACATATCAGTGCTTCAAATAACCTTTTTTTCCCTGTAACATATTATCTTCGCTAATTCTGCATAGTAGAAGCATCTGACTTTTCAGTATCAAATGTTTTGCATAGTCTTTCATGTCTGAATTTGCCAGTTAATAACTGAGAACTTAGTGATAATGAATAAAGGTTCGTATTTTCAGTCTTCTCCCTTATTGCCTTTGCTCTCTAACCAAAATTCAGCAGGTGAGACTGAATATTTTACTTCACCAATACAGGGCTCTTTTTCCCCAAGAATTAACAAGCTGTGCCCTGCTTTCAAAAGAGATGTGAAGCCATTCTGGAATGTGAGACATGAGTGATTCCAAGGAGAAGAAACCAGAAACTGATCATTACAAATCACTCATGAATGAATGTTTGGAGATACATAACCTCTATATGACTTCATCAGTTGTTCAAGTATGAAATCTACTAGTGCAGTGATGGCTTTATTCACAGTTTATAGAGAGCATATTGAAGCCTTAGTTGAAGTGATTTAGTCAAGGCTGTGTATTAGACCATGCTAGAGCTAGCATTAGATCCCAGGAGTTCTTGATTCTTGCACCCTCTAGGAAAGGTAGCAGAATATAATGTAATACAGACCATTTTGAGTCAATACTGAATGGAACAGTTCTTTTTCACTGCTGGCCCATAAATGCTAACAAAGATGGCGAATGAAGTTGCTAAGACACTGGCCATCATATTTGAAAAATCATGGCAGTCAGGTGAAGTTCGCGACGACTGGAAAAAGGGAAATATAACCCCCATTTTCAAGAAGGGGAAAATGGATGACCCGGGGAATTACAGACCAGTCAGTCTCACCTCTGTGCCTGGCAAACTCTTGGAGCAGAGTCTCCTGGAAGACATGCTAAGGCACATGAAAAACAAGGAGGTGCTTGGTGACAGCCAGCATGGCTTCACTAAGGGAAACCCTGCCTGACCAATTTGGTGGCCTTCTATGATGGGGTTACGGAACTCATGGACAAGGGCAGAGCAGTTGACATCATCTACCTGGATTTGTGCAAAGCATTCGACACTGTCCGACACGACATCCTTGTCTCTAAATTGGAGAGACATCAATTTGATGGGTGGTCCACTCGGTGGATAAAGAACTGGCTGGATGGCCACACGCAAAGAGTTGTGGTCAATGGCTCGATGTCCGGCTGAAGACCGGTAACGAGTGGTGTCCCTCAGGGATCGGTGTTGGGACCGGTCTTGTTCAACATCTTTGTCGGTGACATGGACAGTGGGATTGAGTGCGTCCTCAGCAAGTTTGTCGATGACACCAAGCTGTGTGGTTCGGTTGATACGCCAGAGGGAAGGGATGCCATCCGGAGGGACCTCGACATGCTTGTGAGGTGGGCTGATGCCAACCTTATGAAGTTTAACCATGCCAAGTGCAAGGTCCTACACCTGGGTCAGAGCAATCCCAGGCACAGCTACAGGTTGGGCAGGGAAGAGATTCAGAGCAGCCCTGCAGAGAAGGACTTCGGGGTGTTGGTCGATGAGAAAATGAACATGAGCCAGCTTCAGTGTGCGCTCGCAGACCAGAAAGCCAACTGTATCCTGGGCTGTATCAAAAGGAGCGTGACCAGCAGGTCGAAGGAGGTGATCCTGCCCCTCTACTCTGCTCTTGTGAGACCTCACTTGGAGTATTGTGTGCGGTTCTGGTGTCCTCAACATAAAAAGGACATGGAACTGTTGGAACAAGTCCAGAGGAGGGCCACGAGGATGATCAGGGGACTGGAGCACCTCCCGTATGGAGACAGGCTGAGAAAGTTGGGGCTGTTCAGCCCGGAGAAGAGAAGGCTGCGTGGAGACCTCACAGCAGCCTTCCAGTATCTGACAGGGGGTCTACAAGGATGCTGGGGAGGGACTCTTCATTAGGGACTGTAGTGACAGGACAAGGGGTAATGGGTTAAAACTTAAACAGGGGAAGTTTAGATTGGATATAAGGAAGAAATTCTTTACTGTGAGGGTGGTGAGGCACTGGAATGGGTTGCCCAGGGAAGTTGTGAATGCTCCATCCTTGGCAGTGTTCAAGGCCAGGTTGGATGAGGCCTTGGGTGACATGGTTTAGTGTGGGGTGTCCCTGCCCATGGCAGGGGGGTTGGAACTAGATGATCTTAAGGTCCTTTCCAACCCTAGCTATTCTATGATTCTATGTTGGCACTCATATTTATTTCTCTCTGGCACCAGGTGTGGTAAATCCTTTAAAATAAAATCAGTCCTGGCTTAAAAGCATATTGCTATGCTTCTCCTAGGAGGACCAGGACTGTCTGCTTCCTCATATAAACCGGGGAGTTTGAGGACTTACAGGGACATTTGAAAATATGCTAAACTGAATGGGAAGATTCAATATTAGAAGCAATAAGAAAATAATTTCAGGTTTTTCCGTATGAGAAAATTACAAGCTTGAAAGGAGTGAATTATAGCTATTATTATACTTGAACTGGGAAAATTATTTAGGTATTAATGTATATGACTTGAACCAATGATAACTTTTTGGCTTTTCCAGCAACAGACAGTCTCCTACTTCCTCACTCTCTTTCAAAACTCAAAACCAATGCCATTAATATTGGAGCATAGAGGCAAGAGAGGAACATTAGCTAAAGTTCTTCTAATTGAGCCAGTAGAACAGAACAATGAGGCAGCCCCCATCCTTCAGTAGTTTCTCAGAGGTGACATAGCATTAACATATCCCCACATAACTCAGAGGCCATATTATCTGCTCATGTGATCCTAATTTTTTTGATTAACTGTGTATTCTGAATATCTGTAATCCTTCCTCCACTTTTCTCCGCTTTTGTGGTGAAAATGTGATCTTATCCCCAGTTGATAATGCCTATCATGTTTTTCAGGCTGCCATAAGCTCAAGTTGCTTACTTACATTTTATTTTGTGAATCCCTACACTCTTCTCCCTCCCTGTTTACCGAAGAAGTGGCCCACTGCCAGAGAAAAATAAAGTAAAATAAAAATCCAAACTAAAAATTCCCAACTCTCTCCCATGTGTTATCCATATAATCATAACAGTGACTTAGACATATAACAAGAGAACAAGAATTTTTAAACTCCATGGATTCCATTGAAAATTCTCTTTTTTTTTTTACATGAATGATCCTCAGATATTATTGTGATTAGAGAATATAAAATCCAAACACGGTTAAATAGATAATGAAAGGAAGGAAGGAACAAAATAGAGGAACAAAACAAAAACTCATATTGGAAACAAACAAAAGCAAAAAAAAAAAAAAAATGTTAAATTCATGCCCTCATCTCTAGGCAGCCATTGCATTTTCTTCACAGCCCTTATTTCACCTTTCTAGCTTTCTACTGTCAGAGATATAATTCAGCTTAGAGTATAATATATTTGGGCTTCATTTTATTTTTTAGAAAGAAGTGTATCATATTTTTGGGTACTGAAAAGAAATAACAGTACTATAAAACTAATCAGTGCTGCTATGAAGTGCAGCTGCTATGTGCATATCTGAAGGAACCAGCTCTGTGGTGGATTACCTCAGCAATATGATACCTCACCCTTAAAATGCTGTCCATATCTACACATAGTTTTTTTGTCACCACCTTAAAATAAACCTTCTTGAAATAGTCAAGAAATTACCATCATTAGGCTCATTAAGGAAAAATACCATTTTAAGTATTCTTATGACATTAGAAATTATATAAACCACCTGCCAATGCTTAGATTAACTACTTATTTATCTATGTCTGGTCAACAAAGAATCACATCATAAGTAATTCACTTTTTGGAGGGACTTCATAACTTTTCAAAAGACAAACTGAGCTATTCTAAGCACAGAATAGCATGCCATTATTTGCTGTATAATGCTCCTGTGCTTGGTCTTCCTCTGATTTTATGTTTTGCACTGTGTACCACGGGTTTTTCACTGTTGAAACTTATCTTTGAATTTTTCACATTTTTGGCTTTAAATCCAAGTAGAATCTAGCCGGCAGTATTTGTGTTTTCTGTCTCTTTGACTTGGAGTTATTGTCGAGATTACTGAAAGGCGAAAGGTCCATTCTACAGTAATTTGTATTAAAGTTGAACGTAAAGTCATAAACACACTGGACGGTAGCCTCAAACACTGCTACCATTGGGAATAAACTGATTCATTGGAATTGAGTGCTAGTGTCTAGAAATACTTTTTTCAGCATTTATGTGTGAAACTGGCTTGCTTTTTAAACATTTTCTTTCACAGTGTAGTCATGATGCAGTTCATTGGCAGGCAGTGAGTCTGAGCTGCTTGGTCTCAGCAAAATATGTTCTTCTAGTATGAAGGTTTTTAGATGTATTTAGTTATTTTCTTTAATCACTTGGAATAAGATTCTATGCAAATTTCTTATAATGTGGATGTGGCAAAGATCTAGGGCAAAAGTGGTTAGCTTCTGAATATGTTGAAAGCATGTGGAAAAGCCTCTAAATTTATGATTATGGATGAGTAGACTCTGAAACCTTCAGCATCCATGGACTGTGTTCCCTGTGGATCAGAAGTAAAGATCTGCCAGCATACAAATGCATTTCTTACTTTGTGCTGACAAAGTTTCTCTGATAATAGGAATCTTTGATAGCATGAATTTATAAATCAAAAGTACAGTAAATATCTCAACTGTACAATACTTTCCATGTCTAAATAAACAGTGTTTTTTCATTTTCACTTTCATCTTCGTGATGTTAAGCCAAAGATTAGAAGGCAATTTTCAAACTGAAGGAGGGGGAGGGGAACCATGATATTATTCTGTAGAAGTTATTTGATTGCTCTTCATAGTCTTTTCATTACAATTGGCATTTAGAAACTCAACCACACATGCCGCTCCACACCTTTCTACATGATACTGTTTCTTCCTGTTCTCCTTATCTGTAACTGTGATGATGCACAGCTTTCTCCTATTTCTTTCTTGTGGGTTTGTGCAGTTTCTTGATGTTTGTGACAGGCCACGATAGGGGAAGCTTTTATCACTGTGGGGTTTGGAGGCCTCAGTAAATTGAAAATTGCAAATGAAATCCACTGGGCTTGAATTCATCAGCTATTATGTCAGATGACCTTTGGCAGCTGCTGATAAAAATGAGAGAATGTTAGCTCTGATCCAATTTTCAGCACTAACCATTCCTTTTCAAATCCATTCACAGTCAGGCAGCAGACACATGGGAAGTGAAAATGATAGGGTTTCAAGAGAGCTGCATTGTGTTGCAGATTAAGATTTTCTCCCCCTATTTCTAGAGGTCGGCCCCCAGGCCCCTGTCTGGTATCCACCTATTGTCCAATCAGTTTCAATATCTGCTTCAGAGGACATGTTAGCCATCCTTACAGATAAGTGCTTACAGGAGAAAATGTTGGACTTAATAGTTTTGCTTAGGAGGCATCAAGGGTCACAGTGTACCAATATTGACTGGCACATGTTAGTTTAATCTGACATTCTTAGGAATGTGACACTAGATTCTTTCAAGGTTGTTGATCTCTGAGATTTTTGTTCCCAGGTCTAGGTTTTATAAATTTTATTTTCCTGTAACTGTTTATATTCATGAGCCACTGATATTCCTAAAACCGTTTGCCAAGCTGGGCCCAGGTTGGCCCTTACTTTATATGCCTACCATATGTGTTGCATAAATTATGAAACCAGGGCTGTGTGTTGGTACTATGCTTTTTCTTGTTAGAGAAAAGCCATTTTGTCTGCAGTTTCAAACTATGCACGGTGGAAAATTAAACACTTTTAATGAGGCTTTCAAGCCAAAATTAACATAATAAATACATTTTTTAGCTAGGATAGATATGAGCTTTACCTTCAAGGAAGTTCCTCTCTCTGCCTTTGGCTTCCTGAAGAGTAAGTTCTCTCCAGAAGTTGCTCATGAGCTCAAGGGCTGAACCCTGGTTCAGAATGACCTGTTAAACCAACATAATACTAATGTATGTCCCCCTGTCTTATTAGCTTTTTTCCTACCTAATAAGGAAAATAACAGAACTCTAGAGTCTGTTACCTTGGAAAAATAATGTATGTCATTACAATTTTGAAGTTTTAGAATAGTACCTTCTACTGCTGAGTTCTTCAGTTTTTACAGAGGCATAGCTCCCATTGAATTCTGTTTTTAGCATGCAGTAATGATATGTAGATTGGACTTGTTTGGACAAGAATTCAAAAATCAGATTTCTTGACTGATCACACTGTCATTCTTCAAAACATTGCTAATAGGTCTTCCTCGGAAAAGATATTCCCAATATTCTTACCAAAATGTTTCAAAGCACAATGCCATCTTAAAGTTACATACATTTTATATTTAACATTTCTACTGATTCCTTTAGCGAGACTGTGAATAAATACTCATGATTTGGCTTGATAAATAAACAGATTAAGCTTAATTTATATGGTAGAGAAAAAGCATTCCTTGGGAACTTGATACTAATATTGCTAAAATCTAAATGCTAATTTTTAAAATAACTCCAATGGCAATAATTTTCCTAAAAATATTAAATAGTGGAGAAAATATACTGCTTCTGTGTAACTGGTAGTGGTCTGAACATTGAAGAGTGAGAAACAAACCCACTATTTTAAAGATTAATATGGAATGTGCATATGCCTTGTTTTTTTGTTCATTATTAAATTAATGCTAAAGCGAAAGTTAATTTAATTACTTTTTGTTTATTTGTTTATATAACGTAGAAAATAATTTCAATAAATTATGAGTCTAGCTGTACCCTTCTATCATGGGCAAAATTCATAGTTGACTCAGAAAGTAATCATCTGTTTTGCATTAGCATGTTGATATATTTTACAAATCATCATTTTTAAGATATGAAATTGCATAAAAATCACTATTATCCTTAGATCTGTTCATATCTGAATCTTTGGGAAATCTGACTACAGACCCAAACTTTGTCTCCTCTCTTTGTCTTACAGTTTAAAAAAATAAGTCTGTCTCAATTTTCTTCCCTGTTCACATAAATTTCTGACATCTGTAATGGTATCACTAAACCTTTTGTAGTTTTCCCATCACAAATCAGGAGTTTTCATGAAAGATCAACAAAGCTGAAACATCTGTTAAATATGTGCTTATTTAAAATCGTGACGTAGATTCAAGCTATATTAGGATGAAATATATATAAAAATAAAATTTCCTATGGAAGCTGCCCTTTATCAAGCCTGCAAGTAAAACTGGCTGGAGCTTGCAATGTAAGAAAACGTGAGGTCCAGGCTGGTTGGTGGTCTGGAGAGTGCTTTCATTTCATAGGTGTTTGTGGCTTTCCTCAAGAACTCTATGATTGTGTCTATTCACACTGAACTAGGAGATTGACTTTTCTTCTGGGAGTCCTAGAGTATAAGGAGCTGCTGCTCTTCATTCTTTTTTTTGCATCTAAGCATCATTATAAACATGCAACCACGGTTTTGTATGGGAAAAAACTGGAATTTTTTTGGGTAGAAGAAAATATTCCACATAGGTGAGATTTGGCTACCTTCTTACATATCCTTCAGGTGAACCTTGTCACTCACATTTTAGTTTTGGTTTTTAATAGGTCAATAAATATTGCAATTGAAAACAGTTACTTGGAATTGCAGTGAGAACAACTTTAAGTCATGCTCACAAAGCATACATTGGCTAAACGTGATTTAAACATAGCTATGTTTGCCATTCAAAACAAATACTAAATTGTGAAAGGCATTAAACAATATTCTAACAAACATTAGTTTGATTTTTTTGGAAGCTATTCCAGAAAACAGAGAATGCAAAAATGAAAGCAGTTCTTTTTTTTGTGACTTTTTTTAATCTTACTTTTGGGTCTATATTTTCTATTAAACATTCCAGGATGTGTTAAAGTGTTTGATATTTTATTAAATTATGTGATATTTGAATTGTTGTATTCTACTACTTCGAACAGAGTGGTATTTTCTACCAAACTTTTACAGCCTTTATTCTGACTGTTAGGCAAGTTATACTTAAACAGTATTAAAAGAACATTCTTTTAAACCTGTTCCAGTATTATGTTTAAAAGGTGGTGTTAATGATTATGACACCCTTAAAAGAGTTTCTTGTGAAACTGAATACAGTTCACAGCAAGCATTTAGTGACACTCAGTCCAAAATGTGTCTGTAATCCGTTATGTTTCTGAAATACTGAGAATACTTGGAGGACTTGAAGTGCCAGTGTGACAGGACAAATGGATTTCTCTTTGAATAAGCAGTGGTTTCTGTGCAGAAGTTGTCTAATGTCTGTTTAACACTTCACTATCTATCACGTCCCTGCCAAAAGAGGTACAGGGGCTGGCCTGGGGACCATCTTCTTTCTTTTGATTTGCAATTTGATTTTGTCTTGTGTTTGTGTGTCATCTCCTAAACATAAACACCAACAGTTAAGTACTATTTTATTTTGTTTTTCTCAGCTTCCGTTGATTCATGTAATGCTTTTCATAAAAATATTGTTTCCTAAAAATGGTAGCATAATCAATATTTGTTATGGTTAAGGTGGTTTTTCAAAGTGTTAGTCATTCTCCCAGATGACTTTTTCCTGCAGTGTCCAACATGACTCACTTCTGGAAAGCCCGTTTTATGAGCAATGATTTTCTCATTCTGATATTGAAAAGAATTAAGTTGTGTGAAGAATTATAAAAAACAAAGTATCATTTGGAGTTTGAGAATGACATTGGATTGGTTGCTGTTGGTCAACCTTTTTGTTAGGTTGTTTACTGCTTAAGAGAACACTAGATGGGTGGCTGAAAATCCAGAATCACTTCACTGAAGTTAGTGGCATTATTTGAGTTTGTGTTCTTGTAACTAAGATTAGATTTTGGTCACTTACGTTTTCCTGTATTTTTCACAGTGTGAAATATGCAATTGTCATTTTAGTAATTGTGCATATGTTCAACAGGAATTTTATCAGTGGCAGGTCATGTAAGCAGTGTGTTCACTATATTATTTGTTGCTCCAGTGTGTTTAACTGCTGACTCCATCGATGAGCATTTCATGCATTTGTTCATGTATTTTTTTGAATGATGCATCAATGGTGACACTTATACTGAAGCTTGTAGAGCAATTAATGTTGCTGCTGTTAAAGAAAATATATTTGCATCTCTTTAATGAAGACATCTGGGGGAAATGCTGATCCTTCTGTTTAAAAATCTTTCTTTGAATGTTCAACTTTGAAGACTTATAGACAACATCCCTGTATGTGCAGATGAAAATTATACCAAAAAAGACTAAAGCATACAAAATCTTATTTCGTCTTAGGAGAGACCACTCATTCAAAATTAGATAATACAGATATATTTGACTTTATCTCTTTAACTGGACACTAATGTACACAGAACCATCCTTTCTTTTGGAAAAATCAAAAAGGAAAAAAATGCATTTAGCTTCCTAAATATTTATTTGTCTGTAGAAAGAATATTATTCTTACAATGGAAACTAGGAGATTGTTCAAGAAGTCTAAGATGCTCAAAAGTTCTGCAGAAATTGCAGGCAGCCATCTGACAAATATGATAGATTGGCAAAGTTTCTGGCCCGGTGGTATTCCTTTGGCTGCCTTTCCACAGTGGCATCATGTATTCCTGATATCTCTACTTTCTCTGGGGTTTGAGTTTATCTTCCTATTCACACTTTATGAGATGCAAAAGGTAGGAACTTCCTCATGCACATGTACTTGAAAAGTTGCCATTGTCAGCAAAGTGGACCAGTGGTTTTCCACCACCCAAAGGTGGCTGTAAGGAGTATCACTAAGGTCTTGAGAATGAGAAAGCATGTACCAAAGCTGCTGTTTCTTCTTTCTAATTCCTCCTTGTGCAGTTCTGCACCAGTGGCACATGTAACATAGTGGAGCTCTATATGATTTTGTAAACTAAAAGACATGGTTTTCAGCAAGCTGACTTGCTGAAATTATCAAAATTGTTGGATGATCTATAATTATAATTTTCTATCTTCATCAGGTGAATTGCAATTTTTTTTCTTTTAGAGGATGCAGATGCTTTGCAAATGACTTCTGAAAAGGAATTGTACAAAGGAATCAAGTTAATATCTTAAAAGCCTTATGTGTATGTTATGCTGATGTGCTGGTAAATTTACATTGTTAACAGTGAATGAAGAAACACAAAAAGCCAAGATGTCCCAGAATACAGTTCAACAATCAGTTATATTTCTTTCTTTTTAAAAGTGGTAAAGACAATAACCTGAACAAAAGAGAATGAGAGTTATGCTTGTTCCTCCTGTTCTGATTTTATGCTGGTTGTCCTTGCTCTGTTGTGCTAGAAATAGCTATGGAGAAAACAAGTAAGATTTCAAACAGATTTCTGAGATTTGTGACACCAGCATTCTTCTCTGACAAATTATTTCCCTCACATTTGGGAATGAATGGAAGGAGAGCAGTTTGGAAGTACTGCAGTCTTGTAGGGTCAAGATCATCCACACCTGACTGTAATTTTTTTTTTTTTTTTTTGTTAATTCTTTATTTCTCCTGTGTGATTTACAAGATAGGAAAGGATTTGGTTTTGAATTTAATATTTTTGCTTCCTACACACATTCATTTACACATGAAATTTGATAATGTATGTTCTTCAGAGAATAATCTGCAATTGTGTTATGAAATTTGCTACTCTAAAAATTTTGGTGAATTGTTGCAAAACAAAGGGATAACTTTGAAGCTTATCTATGATTGATTCATACACATGAGTTATAGTGATATCCATTTTAGTTAAATTAATAAGACAGTCCATTGATGGCTGTTTTCCTAGTGAAATCTGTTTAGTTTTTTTTATCTTATGCTACTTTAAAGAATAGATGAACATTACTTGCTAAATCAGATTTGCAACATATTAAGTGAAGAATAACAATAAGATTTGTAATTTATGGAGCCATGAGTAATTCCTGTTCTCCTAGTCTCAGGCCTGATTAATTCGCTGTACTATAGTCTTTTGATAGTTTCCATTTTTCTTTCTGTTTTTTATTATTTTTCAAATTACAGATTGTTCCAAAGTACAGTAAATTAAAGCAAATTGATCCTTTCACTTGGATTTTTATATCCAACCTTCATTTTAAAGAATAAACTTGAGTTTCTGCATATATAACTGGGAATGGATTCTATGACATAAAATTACATTAAAACATGGTATCAAAGAATACAAAATCACCTTAAAAAGTTGGTAACAAATTCAGCATAAATTCTGAGAATTGTACTGGCCCTGTCTTTCATTCAATACAGTGATAATGCAATTTCCAGAGAGCTAACAGTTGCTCATAAGAAAATGTTTACTTTAAAATATCTTTTATCATTAGATTTTTATACTCACTGAAATTGTTAGTATTTATCAGTAGAGAGCTCTACAAGATCTCATTCTGCTCCAGTCAGTGTTGTAAAAATGCATGGTGAGCCTGGCAGCTGGGAGCATTGATGCCACAGTGTCTCTATCAGTGGCATCTGGATGTGAGATTGGCCTCCTTCCTAGGCTGTTGGCTAGCTGCACTGCTGCCTATTCAGATGTATCTGTACTAAAGCATAACAAATTTACATACATTTTGCATAAAGCTTTCAAGCTATTACTTCTGTGTTTCAGATTGCAGACTGCTACACTGAAGTTGAATCAGAAAACAAAAGTATTATACCTATCAATCTATTATTCATAAAATGTATTTTAATCTCTGAGCATTTTTTATAAGTGAGTCACTCGGGACTTTTATATTTGTGCTGTAGGTGCAAATGAAAATGGGAAATAGAATGACACATTGGTAAAAAAATCAGAGAAAATGTTTTTGCGTAGACTGGAATTTATTATCACCTTCTTTTCATTATTAACAAATATTAGACATCCTTAAACTGTCACTGAATGGTGGGGCTTGTGGAGCTAGTATTTATATTGTTTTCTCTTTAAGTTCCTCTACTGTATTCATTTCAACTGTAAAAAAATGACTAGGAAGCTCATGGAAAGTTGTTTCATGCTACAAGGTTATCAGGTGACCTAAATGCCATCCACTTATGAAGCCTTTTCCCACAGTTGTCTGCATGTGAAAGAAGAGCTTATGCAACAGTTTATGCTTAAAAGCAGGTTTGTAATCAATTAGGACCAATAAATGAAATCTTTCTTTTCTGCTGTTGTTAGAAAACATTGAAATGGAAAAAACATCCTATTAGTTGATACAGATGTATGGCCATGATTCTGGTAGGAGAAGCAGCTGGTCAGTTCCATGTGTTCAGGGTTTTCCAGTAAAGGTTCAAATGACTGGAATTTTTTGTGCTGTAGGCAAGGATATATATTGTCATGTCTCTCCAGGAACTGATATAAGCAGTAATTTCTTTGCCTTTTTTTCCTTCTCATGTTTTCTGATGTACTACAGCAGATAGGTCAATCTCTGCACAAACAATATATTCAATTACGTTCATGTAATTACTTCTGGAGATATCAAAAATTGTTCTAAAGAAAATATTGAGCTTTATTTTTCTAACAGACCAATCTTAATGCATAACATATCTGAGCTCTCATACAAACAGAGTGAGGTATTGGGTATATCTGACCAACTGTTAGATTTTTTTTCACGTGCCTATGTTAAAATCTGAAGTCATGACTTCTGATGTTTCTTTTTTTTTTTTTTTTTTTGGCCCAGTTAAGGACTTGTTAGAAGATAAGACATTACTTCATGTTTAGATTTTGAGAATGACATTGGATTAGTGGCAAAAGCTGTGTTTACTTGGCTTTTCTGGGTCCATGTTTGTGTCTTTTCACTTGCAATGCATAGACTTTCAATACATGCCATTTTGCATAAGAATATGTATTTTACCTAATCAGCATATCTCTAACCATGCATAAGGATGAAAAATATGGTTTGTGCTATCCAAAGAGTATTCTGATATAGTGCTAGTTGTAGCTCAGAATTTGTTAGATCCTACTGTGCTGAGCATAGAGCAATCCCATAAGTGGGTAACTTTCATGCCTCATTATTATATATTATAGGAATTTTGTAAGTCTAAATTAATAAGATCCAAATTGTCCTTCAGAAGAAATCCATGCATCTTTGATGGTGGAACAAAAGAAATACTGATTTACCATAGCAATCAGGTATATATCATAGCACTGACATAAGAAATAAAACTGGGTTGACTCTTAGAATTACAGGCTTTAAAAATGTATTTATAAAAGTATATATGTGTATTTATACAATATTTATGTTTTTATCTATGTAGGCTTATGTATGTGTATATTTAAGTTCCTTGAAAGAATATTTGGAAGTGTTATGAGCTGGACATAGAACAAAGTATTTGTGACTATTCTCGATTTGTCTGCAGTTTCAAATTCTGCAAGGTCATCTTGTCAAAACACAATTTTGAGCTCTGAAATAAATGAACAGAAGAGAAACAAACATACTGGATTAAAACACTTTCCCAGTGTTGTCAGATAATTACCAAAAAGAAAGTGCCTATACTGGAAATATCAGTAACTATAATGTGTGAGATTTGTTAAAACACGCAAACTTGCTCTCCACTGACTGTCACTAATATTTATTCGTCCAGTGACTGTTAATCACACCAAGTTTACAGTCCCATATAGCACCTGTCACAGGTGTTGATCATTAATCAGCTATTACAGCAGTTTATTCTGCTGCTGACAACTTGCAATTTTCTACTGATTCAGCTAGTTTGTCAGGTGGGAATTATGGCATAGCGCATGTGACAAAACACATCACACATTTCTCTCTCTCTCTCCTCTCTCTCTCCCCCCTTCTTTTTTTTTTTTTTTTCCTTCCTTTTTTTTTTAATTTTCAGGCTTCTCTCTCTTCCTCTCTCTCCCTCTTTTTAGACAAACAATATCTGGGAACTCAGAAGTAATAAGGCGGAATGTATAATTAATTACCCAGCTTGCTCTAATTAGGGATGAATAAGTTGTGTCCCTCTCATCATCACAAATGTGGTGATGGGTAATACCAGTTTATGCTGTATTAACTGCAAATATGCAATCCTTCTGAGAGCACTTTTGTTGATGAATTTGATGAATGTGACAATAATTAGCAGAGACAGATGAGAGCTAAATTACTACTGACAATGTAATGCTATCCCGCTCGAGGGTCTGAGAACGTGGCAGGCTAACATGGCAGGGACCAGGGCCTCATTTCTAATTAATAGTCGCCTTTTTTTTTATTATTTTCTTCTTTTTTTTTTTTTCTTTTTTTTTTTTTTTGCCAGTGGGGAAAAAAAAAAAAATGAGGAACGGTAATTGTTTTCGTCAAAGGCTGCAGGGAGTTATCAGGGTAATAAAGTTAATTAGCAGAACAAACATCCTTTCACTGCCTTACCAGATTGACGAAAAGAGGGTAATTCAAACTGCAGAGAGATATGACTAGATGAGATGATAAGGAGAAAAATTTTACACAGGAGCCTAACAGAGAATCAATTTTTTTTCTTCATTTCTTTTGGCTTAGTCCATGGAAAGGAATTATACATTCTCTTCTTTCAGCTCATAAAGTTGCTTATGTATAAAACTTTATTGTTATGATTACTGCAATGGATGGGAAACGAAGTTAAGAAAGATCATATTACATTGTTCAATTTTTTCAGGGCCTTCCAAATAGCAATTGTTTTGTTACAGTATGTGCAATTTCCTTTTTATTAAAGTGACTTTTCCTAATATCCACGGCACTGTATTGATTGTGTAATGTTCTTCAAAAAGAAATCTGTTTTTACTTCTTCTCCAGGTCTTCAATGGACTCATTGAGTGTGGCCATTGTACTAGGTTCTGAAGTAGCTAGCTCAGAGTTTGCATTAGTTGATGGATTTCTTTGAGCAGTATTTCTTTTACTATACTCTAGTGTAAGTATGAAAAGAAAGTCCTTGTTCCTGCCAGCGTTAATGCGTGTGACTAGCTTTATGCATGAGTAGTCCTATTACTTTTGCCTCCATTCAGTTACTTGTACGAATAGGCAGGGCCAAGGTCCAAAAGAAGAGACTCCTTCAAAAGTAGTAACATTGAGGTTTTTAGGTTGCTTTGGATGGCAGTTCTTATTCTCAGGTACTTTCGGTGATGTTGCCATTTCTCTTGCAAGATTTGGGCCTACCCCCGTGATATGGCTGACATCATACTGTACTATGTTAGCACAAGCTATTTGTACATATGGACTTCCAGTAGGTTCTGTAAACCAGAGGGATCTATGGAAGAAAAAATGTATTCACCTGATAGAGTATTGCGAAAATTAGCTATTGAATTGTCTTTTTAAACCATTGTGAAGTAACTTCTGATAGAGCTGGTTAGTATCCTTCTGGCATGTATGGCAGACTACAGTATGGAAGGCCTATGTAAAGACTCTGTAGGTCACAGGTCCTCCAAAGAAAGGGAGATTTAACTGTCTTAGACTGCACATTGAAACAGCATCCCAAGCCTGAGGATGATCTACCTCCGGCATTTTGGAACGTGTGGTAGCAACAGTACATCCAATGCAATGAGAATGCTCTATATTTCTACTGCCAAACAGGTTCTTCCTTCAACACAAGCAGAATGACTCAGAGAACTAGAAAAGCTCTGGGTGAAATTTAGTTATTTTTTTAGAGTTTTCCTGTGTGACTGCACCCAAATTCCATAGGTTGCATTCTGAACCCCATGTAAGACTACTGAACATCAGTAAAGCAGGACTTTCAGCCTTTGTCTCTCTAGATCTCTGTCCCCTTTGATAGATAATAATATGCCCTGCCTTTATTACCTATCTTTATCCTACTGAATATAAATGCACAAAGATTGTGAGGCTTTCAGTAATAGAAACATGTCATATGTCCAAGCACAACTACAGGCTGGGCAGAGAATGTATTGAGAGCAGCGCTGAGAAGAACTTGGGGCTGTTGGTTGATGAGAAGCTCAAGATGACCCGGCAGTGTGTGCTCACAGCCCAGAAAGCAAACTGTACGCCGGGCTGCATCAAAAGAAGTATGACCAGCAGGTTGAGGGAGGTGATTCTTCCCCTCTATTCTGCTTTCATGAGATCCCACCTGGAGTACTGTGTCCAGCTCTGCGGCCCCCAACACAAGAGGGGCATGGACCTGCTTGAGTTAGGCTGGGGGAGGCCACAAAGATGATTAGAGTGCTGAAGCACCTCTCCTATGGAGACAGGCTGAAAGAGCTGGGGTTCTTCAGCCTGGAGAAGAGAAGGTTCAGCGGAAACCTTACAGCAGCCCTCCAGAACCTAAAAAGGACCTACAAGAAATCTGGAAAAGGGATTATTTACAAGGGCGTGTAGGGATAGGACAAGGGAGGATGGCTTTAAAGTGAAAAAGGGTAGATTTAGATAAGACATTAGGAAGAAATTCTTTACTGTGAAGGTGGTGAGACACTGGCATAGGTTGCCCAGAGAAGCTGGGTGTGCCCCATCCCTGGAAGTGTTCAAGGCCAGGTTGGATGGGGCTTTGAGCAACCTGGTGTAGTGGAAGGTGTCCCTGCCCATGACGTGGGTTAGAACTTTTGTTATGGTCCCTTCCAACCCAAACCGTTCTATGATAACTACTTACAGTAGGCAAGTTCATAATTCGACAAAAGCTTCCCACAGGCTTTTCTTACAACTGAAGAAGACTCAACTTCTGTAATCAGTTAGTCTCTTCTGTCTCTTACGCTGACCTGAGCCAACCCTTTCTCAACCATTTCAGTCAGCGAGTTCTTTCCCTTCTTCTTCTCTGTGCTTATCTATCTTCTATTTTAACTTCCTTCTTCCTTTTTCTTTATTCTGGCAGCTATCACATGGCAACTTCACTATGTCAATAATGCTGGCAAATGCAGTTGTCATTGGAACAGCAAATCAGTTTTGTTTGTAATCATGTTGGTGACACTCTTTCTATATTCTTTAACAGAACTTGGAAAGAAGAGATAAAATATAGAACAGGGATTAGATAATGGGGTTTCTTTTTAATGGTTCATTAAGCATGTGTTGACTACTGCAAAGGACTGCATAGGTGCAGATTTGGAAAATGGGGACTAGCAGAGTGGGTGAGGCAGTTAGCTGCTCTGGATCAGATGCATTTTCACAGTCCTTCATTAACAGTCTATGCAGACTCCTTATCAGGAAGTAAAACCAGCGAACTATGAGCAAAGTATAACCAAGCTACTTAGACAGAACTGTGCACTATCTCCTTTAATAAATCTTCACTGTAAACATAATTAATTTATTAATATGAAGTTGTGTATACTATAGATTTGCTTTCTGTTTTCAAACTCTAAATAATCAGTGGAGAAAAATATGAAATTCCAGTGGCCATGGTATTCTACAATTCCACAATTTCAGGCTGACTTTGACATTATCTAAATAATTTAAAATGTCCTCCTTGACATTCACTTGACCTCAAGTCTTCCCTATCTGTGCAAATCCACTTTTAAGATCATCCAGTTGTAACGTCTACCTTTGAAACTCTTCACAGCATTGCTCTACACCACACAAACTTTCTGTCCATGTGCTGAGTATTGCATGACTCTGCCTTGCCCAGTCATATTCAGTTGCTCCCCCTATCCATTATCCCCTTTGCCCATTTATTAGCTTCTGATATGCAGAGTGCAGCTTCTCTCCCAGTCTCTATACATGATTTTTTTTTCCCTGATATTATATGAAAAGTCCCTTCCTCCCCTGCAGTCACACTTCTTCCGTTGAAGATTAGAGAAAACAGAACAGGTTTAATATAACATGATTATCAAAATAGCCACCATCTCAACTACTCTTAGTGGATATTGTCTCTCTCTTTTCAGTACTCCCATGTCATTCCACTATAATGACCTGGAGAAAAGGACCATGTGCTTTTCTTTTTGAAAAGTGCCCAGAGAGCGCCACTGTGTGTGTTAGTAGGTCAGCAATAACAGAATATTTTAGCTCAGCAAGGCTAATATTTTCTTGAAGAATTTTTCATTTAAGGAGTGTAAAACTGCCCTGTTACCTCATTCTTGATTTTCCTCTCTGTCTACTACACTTGACACTAACTCCAATTTTCTACCTGAAAAGGGACAGAAGAAACCATCCTATCTAAATCAGCTTTCTAAATCAGCTTGATATTATGGGGTTCATTGGTTAGCATTTATATGCCTTATATCTGAACCTTTTTCACCTGGCTTATGAATGGAGTGTCTCACCATGCTTATTGAGCCAGGGTGCTTTATAGCCATGGAAGAACCTAGTTTATGTTTTTAAAATCAGATGTATGTTTAAAATGTAAGGAAGTTTGAAGTCACTCTAAATTTGTGGTTTCTCAGAAATCTTTAATGGAAAAATGGGTTTAGAAATTGAACATACTTAAATTACAAATCTTACCTTTATTAGTACTTTTGGAGGTATATTTATCACAGTTGAAACTGTGTTCTATTGATTTTTAACTGTTTACTCCAGTGAATAGGGTTTGTCCACAGTGTATGGAAGCTTGCTGTTAATCTTAACTCAGATAAGCATAAGAATATAGTTAAACAAACATAAATGGCTCAAATTTAAAATATTCTTAATGATAAAACTATTTGAATGTTCTTTTTTGCAACTGAGGTTCTGTAATGCTGTCTAATTAAATTGCGGCACTGCCTGAAATCATTAAAAACTGCATGCAAACAAATACTTGTACACAAGGTGGTGATGTTAGCAGCCAGCTTCTTTTTATTAACAACCCACAATAAATAACAATATATTGTTTTGGTTCTGAGGTATCTTAAGCTAACTTTGGGTACTTGTATGAGGACAGATCTGTAATATTAGCAAGAGAACTGAACTGATCTCAAGGTATCAATGAAAAATAACTGTGGAGCTTAAAAATTCTTCATACCTTTCAGGGCTTCTCATTTTCTTATGACATAATTGCACCATAAGAATCATATAAAACTTCAAATATGATGGTAAAAGCAACATGTATCAGAAAAGGTAGATAATGCAACCTTTTATTAAAGATATCATTCATATTTTAAATATTTCTCATTCTACAACTAACTGGTTTAAAAATAGCAGCACTTAAGACTGGCTGCAAAGAGAGGAACGTCTTTCTTTTTAAACTGACATAGAACAAGGATGGGGCTAAAACCAAGGCAAGGGGTAATAAATAATGACAACAGATGTTTGTAAACCTTTTGCTCCTGTGTTCACTGTTTCCATGTGTTTTCTTGTCTTGATGTGCTGTCAGCCTCCTCTCACCTGGGACTAGTGATATCTTATCAAAGCCTAAGCAGTTCCTCTTCACAACAGGCAGATAATAGTGCCTTTCAATTTATCATACTTGAAGTCTAAAAGAACCATGGGAACGACTGGTCAGGTGACAGTTTGATGGACAGTTTGACAGCCCTTAAAGCATCATGGGAAATGGTTGTCACCTGATTTTTCAGAGCAACTAGGGAGATAACCTTCAGCATGACAGGAAAAACAAAAATCTGAATATTTGTGTAGGGTTGCTAACAGCCGTAATGCTCACTTAAGTGATAATGGGGATAAATTTAGATTACTTGAAATGGAGTTATCTGAGCTGGGATCTCTTTAGCTTGTAAATGCTTTTAACGTCTTTAGCTGGTTTTCAACACTTTTACTGAATGTATAATTCTTCAGAGATAATGTAAAGAGTGCAGATAGATTATTTGGTTTATATTCTGCCAAACTCTCCACATAACATAGAATAAACCCAGAAAAATAAAACTCCTAAAATATTTTGCTTCTTGCTTTGTACATTATTGTTGTGACTACCAAAAAATCAGTCCTTATTCATCATGAAATGAATCTCTCTTCCTGGCACCATTTTAGTGTAAACCAGACAGATATTTGCACCGGAAATTACACTCAAAATGACCACTGCTGTGAACTCCTGCTGAGATTAACAAACAGGTCACATATTAACCTGAGAAAGACAATATCCTACTCTTAGGTCAAGCCTGAGGCTTCTGAAAAGAAAGCATGTAAATGCTGGCATTGCTGCCACCTTGGTTTTACTGCTGAGGATAAATGCAAGATGCAGTTTTCTAGATAATGTGGTTCTGGTACTTCTCAGAAACACTGAAAATAAAAAATCTTGATAAATAAGATCACAACTGCAGATTTTCAAGGAGAAACTGACTGTCAGAAATGGTTACGTTTTGGAGTTTTTTTCCTCTAAAACCTGATATGTGTTGTATCTGTGATACATTAAATCAGTGTAGAAGTCTCACTGTTGTCCTCCAAGAGGAACAGAGGAGGTTGATGCCATGGGTGGACTCCACCTGTGAAAAAGCCTAAAATGCAACTCAACTGATCAATGCAATAAGGAAGAGGTATTTTGGAAACCATTCCTATACTTATTTTAAAACTACACAGCTTGTTTGAGCAAGTTATGGAAGTTTCTCAGCTTTTTTTTTTTTTTGCTTTTTTTTTTTTTATTGCACATTATGGACTGTTCTGATCTGAAATCTGTCTGATTCTTCCCACATCAATCCAAACAAGATGCCATTACATTCTTTCACTCTTCTCTGTATATTAATGATTCCCACACCACCTTCAACCATTTTTTCAGTCTTCCACTTACCTTCTGTCAATAAGTTTTTGGTTTCAAGGTCCTGAACAACTGAGCTCTTCTTGCAGCCCTCTCCTAGTTTTGTTTTCTGTTCTCTCATCTCCATTTTCTCTCTTGCCAGAAAAATGGCAAATACAGCAAATACAGCAACTTTCAAGTAGTATCCTGCCATCTTTCCACTTCAGAGTCCCTCTTTGAAAACATGCTTTAATGCTTTTTCTAGTGAAGTTTGTAAACCACATATTTCTTCCACAAGAATTTGCAATAGCGATACTGTTATTCACCCTCTCCCCTGCTGAAGGAGAGACCATATAGACACATATTTATGACCACTGACTGACACAGAATCACACAAAATTAAAATAAATAAAAGGGATTTTTTTTCAGGATTAAATACATATGCTCTCCTCCTTGTCTTTCCAGAAGCAAATTTTAATATATTGTCAAAAGTTTTAACAAGCTGCAGACACTGTTGAAGTTCTGTCATTAAAAATTTCAAAATTTCATTCAAAGCATATTTAGTATTTATAATGCTATGTAGAATCATTCTTAAATTATAAATAAAAGCAATGTTGTCCAGATAATTTAACATATTCCCTATTATAACTATACACTATGATTTTTCAGTAAAATTTATTTTGCATAATCTGAAACCAGATTTTTATTGGGACTGCAGTTTAAACATAATAGTTTAGGATGTGATTATGTGCAAGCATGCACAATATGTCTACACACACCCCATTCTACACTGACTGACTATCACTATAGGAGGCTACAAGATAATTGCATGCTGGTTGTACCCGTGGATGTCCACAGTACTCAACGATACACTGGCTTTGGGCAGGCCATGGCAGATGGTGTGTTTGGATGTGGGTTTTTCCAGATGAAGGTAGAGAAATCTCTCTTTAGACTTTCACAGCTTGCCATGTAAATACTATTGTTCCAGTCAGCTCTGATTTATATCCAAGGCTATGGTAAGATAAAAAAGGGCCCTTACCCTTCTGTCACAAACTCCTCTTTGTTAAAGTTTCTTTTGTCAAATAGCTCATACTCTGATTCATCCTTTTTCAATACTGTGTTTAGTTTCTGATATCAGTGCTGTTTTACTCAAAATATACTTTCATTGCAAAGCTAGTATTTCCTGAGTAAAAATTTCAGACTTATCATTTGGTTTAGATTTAGTATTTAAAATAGATTTAATATAATTTTTGCATATTGGTACTGAAGGAATCATCTAAATTGGGATTTTCTACATTGTTTTTTTAAAATAGTAGTAAAATCTCCTACTGTAAATGAGTTTAACAATATCTCTCTGAGTGTACCCACAGCTTCTACAGAATGCAAGTTGCAACTGAAGGTTTTTCCCTCTGCATTTTTGCAAACAAACAATGTGGTTGTCAGAGAACCTAATCAGTATTTGAGCTGACAAACAACCAAACAAAAAAGGTATTTAGCAGGGCCTCCGATTTCCCTAATGACAGAATATAACCATCAAGGAAACTCAGTAGCAGCTGCTCCATTGTGTTCAAGACTTGAAGATGTCTTGGTTTTGAAAAAGTTTGGAGGGTATTCTTTACTTTCACCAGAGAATATGTAAACAGGCATTTTTATTTCTTTTTGGTGTGTGAAGAGAGAAATTAGCTGATTGGCCAACTTAATACTGCTTTCTGTGACTGTATGTGTTGAGTTCTTCAGTTTGAAAACTACATCTTGTGTGTCAATTGTGGTCAAATAATTGCTGATAAGAAATACAACTTGCTTACTTAGCAACATAACATTCATAACTGAACATAGCATCCATCTAGAATTCCAGCATGCACCTTTCAGGAAAGAAGAGAAACCTCATCTTTTTATGGGTGACAGCTTATTTCTTGTACTTTTAACTCATATCCCCTTTGAATATTAATTATTTTATTGTGTCTGCTTTTATAATTTAGGTCCATAACATCCATTGCCATAATGTGATGAGGCTTTCAAGTAGTGCTAATGAAATACGTATAATATTTGAATGGTTGAGTGAATGTTTACAACCGGTTTTCCCTTGAGGTCAAAAATTGATCTTGTGTTAAACAAGATAGATATCGATAAGAACACCAATATTGAGCTCAAGCGAAATCAATGTTTTCTTGTAACTGATTACAGAATTCTGTGAGTGGCAGCTACAGAAATCAAGTAATAAAAATGTGAAGACTTGAATCATCTGGGTAAAGAAAAAGAGTAGGGAGAAGTAGTGAATTGTAAAGTCAGAGGGAATGACTCGAACAAGAAGAGGGAATGAAGGATAAGCCAAGAGTAGTCAATAAAGCTGAGATAGGGGAAACAAGAAGTGGTCAAGGAGAATAGAACAGCAGATTAGAATGGCTTCAGTGAAGAACAGCTGTTTTGAAAGTAATACGAACAAAATTTCCTGGGCAAAATTTGGAAGTTTGGCTTGTCTGTTATAACCTTCAACCTGGGATTTTAGCCAGTGTTACATTGACTTCATGACTTCCATGTATTATAGATACATAGACAGAGGTTACAGAGGTTCATCTATGCCTGTCTCAAATTGGCAGCAATATCTCATATCCAAAAGAAATAGAGTCTTCAGAGAAGTCTGGGAGAATGATGACTACAATAGCAGCAGGATTTTACCCAGAAAATTAAACACTAAAAGGGATTTCTATGTTACATCATTGTGTCATAACAAACAATTTTCAGACTGTGAAATCTGTAACATGATGGCAGAACTAGATATGCTTATATTCAACTGTTGATGGTGGCTTGCTGTATTCTGAACTTGCTTTGGAATCAGAGGGTGGATATCTGCAGTATTGGTTGCACGTATACATATTGGAAGGAGAAATGGGAGAGTTGTTTACTAAATGAAGTACTTGACCACTTAGTCTTAAGTGCTGGCAATTCCTGATAATACTTTCACCAGTTAAGAAGAGGTTCATGCATCTTGGATGTATTATTTATAATATTTGGCACTTTGTGAGTGTACTGAGCTTCAGAAAGAATAGAAGCAGCATTTGTTTGCTGGCATAGGAGGCATCCTCGAAAGAGGAGCTTAGTGAGTGTACTGAGCACTTTGTGAGTGTACTGAGCTTTAGAAAGAATGGAAGCAGCATTTGTTTGCTGGCATAGGAGGCATCCTCAAAAGAGGAGCTTAGTGAGTGTACGTATCTACGTGTTCTTTTTTTAAGTACTTCACTGCTGCTTTTCAGTGTTTGGTGTTTTGCTGGTGACCTGCAGGCATTTAGCTCTACAATGAAGAATTGTCTTCCACAAACAGCTCAAAGGACTTGAATTTGTACTTTCAGTAGGAGTTGAGCTATGAAACAATAAGGTACAAGCGTGTCAAAGTAGATGACTTTCTCAGTGTTTGTCTTTGTTTCCTGTTGTTGTTGTCGATGCTCCTGTTTCTCTCTCCTCATCTAGCATATACTACAGGAAAGTGTATATATACATATATATTTTACATAACTAGAAGTCCCCTATATTCTTCTAAAAAATTCTTTATAGTTCATTATAGGAGTCATCAGGATTGGACTGTGAGTGCAAAGATCTGCTTGAGTGACAGAAAATTCAGAGTGGTCTTAAAGAGGTGATCATTTCCCTAAAACATTGTCAGGTCTTGTTTGTTTACATCTAATGGGGAAGTTAGGGTCAAAATTTCAATGAATCTACAGGTTCACTTCTATCTGCTTTTTCACACTAGAGCAAAATGACTGAAGGAGCTTCTGAGGAGTTTTTACAGCTTTTACTTTATCAACATCCCCATCAATAAGAAAGCATTACTGAGTTCATTTATGAACTTCATTTATGAACTCACTATTGCACCCTGAAGGGGACACAAAGTCTGTATTAACTTATTGCTAGAATGCTGAATTTAAATTGAGTTGTCTTGAGACACCTGTTTTGGATTTTATATTTGAAAATAGGATTAATTCACAGCCATCTGTTATCTTGCCTTATTTCATGATAGGCCCAGCAGTTTCAGGAAATGAAATGAACAGGTCACTGTCATTATCTGGATTATTTTATGTGATGCAAATTAAGTCAGGTAGATCACTGCAGCTAATGCTGCATATAGTTTCTTTAGTGAAGGCTCTAGCATTGATTAGGTTTAATTTTACTTCAAAAGGCTCATATTGGTGTCTTCATGGCTGTGTCATGGTGGGTACCAGTCATGCAAAAAGTAGTCAGTAGGTGTGGTAGCTACTTTCTTTTGTCTCTTACTGATTCTTTAGACAGTTCTTGCAGATTTGGGGTTTGGTAGGGAAACAGACATATTGATCATGGGTGTTTGGAAGGGAAGAAAACTTCCCAGTTAGCCAAATATTATTATGATCTTCAATTGTACAACCTCTTTGAAGCTATAAGTGGAATTAGCATATGCAGAAAGGTGATTTAATTCTTGCAGTTGTAGTGGGAATGCTAGAAGTACAGTGATGTAGGGATGACAATAAAGTGTTGTTACACACATTGAATTCAGAAATTGCCATTTGCTATGCACATTTCAACTGTGAATCTGAAAACATTTTTGTAACACCGTTACATTTTATTGTTTGTTTTCTACTTATTTTCATATTTAGGGGCATTTCTCACTTGCTTGGCCTCTAATACTCAGATTTTTCTTCCCAAAAAATCCTTAAAATTATACAAAAGATTCTGATTTTTTTTGCTTTATGATACTGTCTTTCGCCACCTTGGTGATGAAAAAGAATCCAAGAGCCAGTACAAAATACTGCCAGAGCTGATAAATATCCTTCACCAGAGGTGAAAATTAGGCTCTGACATGTTTCTGGCACAAGCAGTAACTTTCAAATGATGTTTCTGTTATTATTTTTCTAACGAGGAGAAGTTGTTACTATAAGACTGAATAACTTCTCAGACATTTTAATTGAAACTTTAGTGCATAGAAAGGTAGAAATCTTCTTTACTTAGCAGAAATTGGAACTGAAAAAATAAGTGACTTAATCAGTGCCCTTAATTAGTAATGAGTCTTTAGCAGTTTTGGACTTGCATTCAGGAATTCTGTTTTCCAGTCTCATCTGCTTAACATATTGGCTGTAACTATAGCAGTTCCCTGGCGTTGTCCTTGCCTTGCACCTGTTCTTCAAGGATCAGCTCTAGTTGTGGGTGTTTCAGTAGTATGTTCATATATTATTAGCTTTCTCTGTAAATGGCCCAAGCAAGTATTGTAATGTTCTCTTTCCTTGACTAAATAATTTCAGGATAGACCAAATTTATTAATATTATTATTATTTGCTAATGCACTACATTGCATATTTGATAGTAAGCAGTTTCACATCTGTGACTGAATGATAGAAGCTAAAGCTGATATGGATTTTCTATTTTCCATCACTCCGTATCATTTGTAAACTCCTTAGTTCTATAAAAGATCTGCTTTAAATAAATAAATGTATCCTGACTAATCCTCTTTGAATAAGTGGAAAGCATTTAATCCCATGATTCTGTAAATCCAGGGTAGCTGTCAAATTGTGTGTTAATTTTTCGGTATTATCCAAATCGGTTTGTATCAGATCTTTCATTGACAACAACAATTTGTTATTTGGATTAAACACCTCTCATGCTCTATAACCTTTCATTTAAGAGTCATTTGCATCCCTTTTTGTGGCTGCTACTTCAATCATCTGTATTTTAACAGTTTTTTAGGAATATTTGCTGCTAAATGTTCCCACTGCGTTTAAAATTGGTTTTGGATTTTGTGTTGGTTTTTTTTTTCCTCCATATTGCTAACATTTCTTCAAGATCTGAAATTCAAACTATTTTTGTTTGTGTTACCAAGAAGCTGAATTCATTTATCAGTTTTCAATTTAAGAAAATCAAAATAGATGATTCATGAACTTCATTTCAAAATTTTTCAAAGTGGTTCATTAATTGAACAGCAGCTGAGGGGGAAAACTAATCAGCTCATTTCAACTGGAATAGCTCATTATCATTTTGTCTGATGAAATCTTTGGAGGCTGGTTTCATGGGAAATGGGTCCTTCATACAGTTGACCCTCAACCGCCAATGTCAATTGCCTCCCATAAAGTAACTAAAACTCCTATTAGGATGTGCACTTCCATTTTTTTATTTCTAGGGATATAAGCCCTTCTGTTGTTTCTGACAATGAAGGAAATGTTTGGGTTCTTCAGGTTCTTGGGAATAGCTTTAATGGCTCAGACTGAGGAATACTGATTTCTAAAAACAGAGTAAATAAGAGACATATTGTCCAATTAGCTGAAATGTCTTTCCACTGGTAAATCTCTTAATTTGGGACATAAGAATGTAAAAGATTACATCCCAATTTTAGCTTGCATATCTAGAGTTGGGCAAGATGCTAGTTTGGGAATCAACGAGTTTTTGAAGATGGTGCATATAATTCGAACCTCTTGAACTTTCCAGTCTTAATACCATTGCTTTAGGACAGACTTTGTCTTTAACTATGTTTCCCAGTAAAATAATATAGACTCATAACTAAAAGCAAAAGATGGAGAAATAAGATTCCTGGATTTTGTTCCCTGGTGTTGGTTGACCTGGGACAAACTTTTTCCTCATTTTGAGACTGTTAAAATAAAACTTTCCAGTATTATGTTAGAGCTAGGCCTGTTATTTTTTCAGAAGTGTTCTGAATTGATTACATCAGATGTATGAGAGATGTGTATAACTGTAGTAACTGTAATTTTAGTATTAGGTTTGTGATGATTTTGCCAGTGATCAACAGTGCAGTAAAATAACAAAACTTTTAGAAAGTAATATCTAACTGTTCTTTAATGTTAAAATATGCAAACATGGGTGTTTATATTTCTACTAAATGAAGAAAAATTTTATCATCCAAATGTAGCTTTTAACACTTGAAAATAGAATAATCATAAACTGAAAAGCAAAGTTCTTTTTTGTCATTATCTTGGAGACTAAATACATTCATCAAGTAAGACATAAGCAAGTGATTGATTACATGGTTTCTCATGTCTGTCATGTATCTATGAAGTTTTTCTCTTTCAAACTGTGCACACCAGCATAACATAATCTAGGTCAAACAGAATCATTAGGGCTGCAGGGAATTCTAGAAATTATCTAGTCCAACCCTGCTGCCAAGGCAGGTCCACCTGGAGCAGGTTACAGAGGAACCATGCAGGCGGGCTTTGAATGCCCCAAGAGAGGGAGACTCCACAGCCTCCCTGGGCAGCCTGTTCCAGTGCTCTGCCACCATCAGTGTAAAGCAGTTCTTCCTCAGGTTGAGGTTTTAGTTTATGGCCATTGCTTCTCGTCCTGTTGCTGTGCACCACTGAAAAGAATCTGACACTCACCTGTGAGATATTTATATGCATTAATGATCCTCTCTCACTCTTCTCTAAACAGGCCCAGCTCCTGCAATTAATCCTCATAGATAACTAACCAAAATTTAGAAAACCCTGACATACTACTTAGCCTAGTAGCCATTTTTATGAATCAAATTTATTGTACGTATGCTGTGAAGTAATTGATGAAAGAACTTCTACAAATTGTGCAATTACTGCATTGAAAATAACAGCACAGAATGTACTGGAAAGTACTGAAAAATAAATGGTTTTCCTGAGCTTCTACACTGGCCCATACATTCAATAAGGAAAGTAAAGCTAACTATAAAACTAAATTCTAGTTAATATTGTTTAACTCCAGGTAGGATATGAAAGTATTTTTCTAGACTTTTTCACAGTAAATATTGGATTTCTTCAAAAAGAAAAACCGTATTTAGATTAAAAGCATTTTTTGTGAGTGATTAACTTTCTCCAGGAAAATTTATATAAAAGCAATTGCTGTTGGGGGAAATATCTGCTTTAACAATCATACTGTGTATATGTCTTTTTTTATAAAAGTTGGCGGTGCTGTCAGCACAAGGTAAAAAACTTGAAAATGTTTTCTGCTTCTCAAAATTATAACTTTAGTTAACAAGAATGACATTTTTCACAACAGCATTTCTTTTTATTTGCCTTTTAAGTTCTGAAGCACTAGAGTTCGGTGGATTATATTTTCTATTTTTCTCTGCCACCGTGAGGGTAAAAATTTATTTTCCAGGACAAGTTGCTAACTAAACATTACCTAAGGGCGAGAGGTGGACAGTATTTGGTGTGCTTCATAAATAAATGCTAAAACTTTGAGGTGTATCAGTAGCATGATTAAATCAAAATCTCTGGTGAAGGTTGTTGGCCTGGTTTCCATCTGATTTCCCAGTACTTGAGGGGAAAATCAAGGCTTTTCAATCTTCTCTTTGAAGCATCACACAGGAAGAATCAGACAGTTTATCCTGTGCAAATAATAAACATGAACTCAGCCTCAAGCCCAAGCAGTACATACTATTTACATTTAAGATACCATCTTCTCTGTAGTAAATGTGGGCTGAAGAATAATTATGGAACACAGTGTTTGGAAACTATTTAAGTCTGCCTCTTTATGTACATATGTGATACATTTGCCTGATATAATGTGGGTTTTAGCTTCCTCTGCTGCTTAGCCAGACTTACCAGATTTAGCAGGCATTTTCACAGGCATTTTAGTAACGAATGATCTGCAATCATTTTGTAAGTGTGTAATCTTATTCTACAAACAAGTAACTTTGAGTTTTATGTATTCACCATAGGAAAAAAAAAAGGAAAATATATTTAACCATGGGAAGATGAACCAGAACTCAGGAATATTGCACAATAAATAATTAAATTTGTAGTACATGGCTCTCAAAATAGTCAAGTATACTGAGTTTAAATAATTTGTTGTCTTTGATACACAGTTTCATTGTTGCACTGCTTTGCGGCAAAGTACCTTTTCCACCTTCTTCCACAAACTCTAATATGATTCTGCCCTTGTATCAGCTCCTCCACAGGTATGTCTGATTTACATAAGTAAACAAGAGTTTTTCAGTGACTTTCTTGGCGTAATGTCAAGGAGTTTAGTAAACTTAGTTCTTCCCTTATAATTACCTTAATTATGGATAATTCATGGCTGAGAGCGTCATATTAGAATCAGTTTCATATTTGATACAAGTGAGTTTTATAGGCATGACTACCAAATAGTGAAAAGACCATATTTAAAATCTTCAAGAAAGAATTGTATTCCATGCCAGTGTTTGTACACATAAAAGCCATTGGAGCTGATTTCTTGTTTTCATGCAGGGATGTGGCTAACCTAGTTGAACTTTTTATTGTGGATTCAGTGAAATTTAGAATCTGTATTAAAAATACTATGCTTTTCCCTATTCTTGCATTACTTAAATCAAACTTTTTCAGAATTTAAGATCATATTACTACAGGAATTCTATATTTTGTACTGCCTTGGAAGACAATTTCCAAAATTTGTCACTGCCTTGGAAGCCCACAGTGACACGTGAAAGAATAAAGTGGTTTTAAATGTTGTGCTTATACACTAAATATATACGAGTACAGTAGATACTATAAATTTCTTTGAAGACTATTTTTTGTTTGTTACCTATGGTTTAATGCACCTCTTCTCTTTTAAATGTATGCCAAATTTTCAGTGTAGGGTATCTGTAATGGCTGTTTATTATGAGTGCAACCTCTTTTACTTCAAATGCCGTCATGAAACCACTTCACTGATGGGCACTCTTTACTTCAAATAACAGAGATGTTCATGTAAATACTACTGAGATGAAGGGAAGCATCTGATGAAGTTAAGCAAGTGTGCCCAAAATCTGTGTTTGTGTGGAATTTCAGAGCACTGTAAAAACAAAAGGTTTGTATTATTAAATTTCTGTAATATTCTAGTTTGCTTTCACATGGCTATGTTTTTCAATAAGCCAGTTTCAGCACTGTGTTTGTCCAGAACACCAAAGGAATCATTGTGGCTGATGTTGACAAGTTCAGCTTCATGTTACTGGCTCCTGTTACAGGGCAGTCCCTCATCTGTGGCTCTGCAGCAGCCTGGCAGACCCCCAGCCATGACCCTTCCTAGTGCTACCACAATCACACTATGAATGTGAAACACAATATGGATCCATGGGGTAAAAATGACAGTGACAGATGTAAAGTAGTGACTAAGGCAGTGCAATGTGATGGCTTCATTAGGTGCTCCATTGGCTAAAATGACCTATAAGGAAGGAAATGGCAGTCTCAGGGAGGACATTCAGGAAAGATCCCTGGACTGAAATATATCTGTATTTTTCATTCATTCATTTGCTTTAGTCAGCATCTGTGTGAATGATAAATTCTCCTTCTTCTAAGCTAGTATCTATATGCAGTCCCTGGTTGCTGCCTGGCTGGGGACAGTGTGGGACATGCCACAGGGGCCTCCCCCAGGTCTTGCTTGAATTCCACAAAGAAATAACGTGATATATAGGATCTTGTTGCTGCAAAAGACACAACCCCCAAACGTAGAATCATAGAACAGGTAAGGATGGAAACGACCTTAAGATCATCTAGATCCAACCCCCCTGCCATGGGCAGGGACATCACCACAGACTCCTGGTCTGAGCAGTTAACTATGAATTTTAAGGATGCTTATGTGCCCAAATGCTCCCCATATTTCAGTGTTTCCTTCATGTTTGTCTGCCATTCAGTGACCGAATCCATACCATAAAGCCATCAGATAGGAAAATGCATATTTTGAACTGAATTGGCAATTCCATGAGAATGTTCTATTGATGATAGTTGAGTAAGGTATGCTCCGTAAATCAGCTCCCAGTAGCTTCTGTAAGCACTAGATTCAATAAATGTTTCTCTTTCTTGTCAGGTTGCTTTCCTACATTATGTCAGCAACCATGCTTTTTTTTAATTAGGAATTTTTAGACCCAGTCCTTGGATTTTGTACAGATTAAATTTTGTCAAAGCAGAGGAGTAATGGAAATTTCTGTATTTGAAATAAAAATTCAGTGGGCATCATTTTGTTGACAAATGAATGCCATACATTCTCTTCAAGAATCTGAAAGTTAAACACATTTTATGTAAAGAAAAAGATACAGTTCAGAATTGTTATTCAATTGGGGGTGGAGAACAGCAAGATTTAAATTTAAAGATCAATTTTTATGAGGTACAATAGTCATGAAAAATGGATATTTTATGGAGAAAAAGTCCTCATGCTCTCAGGTTTAGTTAGGAATTAAATTTTTCCAGATATTTATGTGGGGTTTCTTTTTATATACTTCTTTCATTGTGTTATTTTAACTGATATGAAAAGAATCTAGGCTTCTATATTGAAATAAAATTCATAATTAATAATCTAAATAAATATTTTGGTTTAAATTCTGAGCATTACAGGTTCATAGTCCCCTTTAATGAATTAGAATCCTTTGGGGACGGAGCTTGTCATTAGCACGCATCATCAGCTGATGCATTTTAATAATCCATAGAATTAGAAGAGAGAGGAAGTGTAAGATACTGAAGCTTGCAAAACCAACCCCCTAAAGCTCTCATGTTTTATTTGAGCATATGTTTTGGAAGTGGTGGTGTTGACACTGGTGACACTAATCTCCTCTTTATCTTGTTTTGATTAAAAGGATATTTGAATATTATTTTTGGCAAACTTTTATCCAGCCTCAAAGGGGTTCTCTTGTAGCAGCAACAGAGAAATAGCTATAATAAACACATTGTATGGTACACTTACATCATACATTATTGCCACTGCTGGTGTACTCCAAGAATGCAAAATACTGCTGAAAAAAAATCAAATGATCTTGCATTCAGTGTCAAGTATATGAAAATATAAAATTATGCTCTATTTTATTTTTTTCTTGTTTGTTTTGGGAACGAAGTTGTGTGAATTCCTTCAGCTGTGTGAGGGAAAATATATTAGATTATTCAGTAGTTCACTTAGTAATATATATATGGTTAGGAGACAAAAGGCTACGGCAGTTTTATGACAGTCTACTATTTTTTATAAAAGCACACATCCCCTTTTCTTTACATCATTTTTGCTGCCTGTCAGATGTGTCTGGGTTAACATTCCATCAAACCTTACCCTTTTGTACCTTATCTGATATTAACAGTTTAAAACTTAATTTTCAAAATACACAACAAATATATTTTGTATGATTTTGCTTTACAGAATATGTAGATATATATAACTGTCCCACAGATAGGACGCACTGTGAAAGATCTCTATTTTCTTAGTTACTGCAGGAAAACTTATACAGATAGAGTTCATCCGTTTGATAAAATATCACATTTAGGGCAGATACCTATCTTCTGCAGTCCTTTTGCCATTTTTTCCCTTTAAAGCAACAATGAGAAAGTGCACAGTAGGCCTTCTTTATGCATTTGTATATGACAAAGCCACTGATTCCTAAGGTGCTGGATCAAGCCTCAGGTCTCCATTCAACGGTGTTAGGATATTACTTCAATTCTTCATCCCTGTGGAATGTGTTTATAAATAATATTGAGTGTTTTTAGAGCTTGCTTTCCACAGACCCCATGCTGCTTATTTTGGTTCTTAAATATGGATTAAAGTGTTTAATTTCAGGTTTTAAATTACATATACAATTTCAGTTGAGAGTAATGGTATTCACAGTTGCTCAGTAAAATCAGATCACTTTTTTATGCACTTAATTTCAGACAAGCCATTCTAATTATACAGAGCAGTAACACATCCCCACCTAAAGCCTGCAGTATGGATTTGTTAATACTGGGTCTTACTGCTCAAGGAAAGAATAGAATCACATGGAGTAATATGGTGGAATTATTGGTTGAAATTTATTTTACTTTCCATCCTCTTAACATTGTGTTTGTGTGATTTTTCAAATAATTTATAGTTCAGCAGAAATACTTACTAATTTTTATTTCTTCTTTGAAAGCTACAAGTGACACTCTTCTGTTAGTCATCATTTTTTTTCACAGATGGGACCTTCTTTCTGTTATTCAGCTTCTCAAGGCTTAGAGAAGGTGGTGTACTTCCACTGGCTGATGCTTCTCTGCATTTGACACCTCTTTCTTTTTGAAAATTCAGAGTTCATGTGACCTTGTCCTTTTCTTTTTTGTTAATTTTCAAACTTTATGTCTTGGGAGTGGCTGCTAGTTACATTCACGTATTCAGGTCGCGTATGTTGCTATGCTTCTTTATGTGGTACCAATGTTAATGTTATTTCTCTTTGGGGAATGTTTCCTCCAGCTCAGAACTCCCCTGATTTTGTCCTTGCTGCACTCTTTCATAGATTACTTCCACAGGCAAAATGTTCAATTGTTCTTGTCCCCTACATTGCTCTCTCTTATTTGATATGTTGCCATAGTTATGCTCTTTCTCAACATGCATGTCCTCGGACTCAAAGCTCACATGAGCTTGTTTTGGAGTTTCACTAGCTAGGAAGAAAGCTCTCAGGTTTTCTGCTTGTATACATTTATGTTCTTCCTCTTTTGGTACAGAGGATAGAGAAGTCTCGTTTCTCATTAAAAAGTGCATTGTGAGACTCCAAACAAATGTTGTCCTGCTCTTGGTTGTTGAGGTGTTTTTTTTAATAGGTTACTCCCAAGAACAAAACAGCAAAGTGTTACGGTCAGGTCCAGTGTTCCAATTGTAGTTGTTCAGTGCTTGGTACCTCAGGGTTTCCTTTGTGGGGTGTAGTGTCAACACCTGCATTCTCTTGTCTTTTCTTCTGGTTTTTTTTGTTTGTTTTTTTTTAATGACTTGCATACAAAAATTAAGCTGTTGTTGTTCTACAGGGGGATAATTGCAGATTTTGAACTCATGTCCAGAAGGAATTTTGAATGAGTGGCAGTTGTAAATATTTTTGTCCCCTCCACTAACCCACATCTCAATATCTTAACTATCAATGCCTTTGAACAATACACTGACTGCATATCTTCTCACTGTGTAAGCGATTCTTGACTTCATCATTTGTGTAGGAAAGACTGTGTCATTCTTAAGAACTTGTGTTAAGTCATGAGATCCAATAGGGACTATTGTGTTAAGTAACAACAGCACTACCTTCCCTGAAAGTAGCAGACACAGCAGGTTGTTAAATTTTCAAACAAGCTGCAGAAGTCCTGAAGACATTCCCTCTCTTCTTTGTTGACAGTTGTTGCTGTCAAGTCCTTGCTACACATTACACACGCTCTACACACGCTCTCCTTGTTCATACTCTCAAACATGGCAGAGAAGGAGCAGAATAAACACACTTGGTTTGATGGAGATGGTGATACGGCGAAGAGAGTTTAAGGGTTTATTAATTTTCAAGTACTTTAGTATGATTAAAAATTAGTTCATATTAAAATAAGATCTATGACTATTGTCTGAACTTCATAGGCTTTCTAGAAGATTCTATTGAAAAGCTTTCCATTAGTCTATATCATAGTGGTTGAGTTGATGCCTACATAACATTAAAAAATCATATTGATGAGTGTTAGTAAATGGGTTTCATTAGGTTGGTAGAATCTTTTATAGTAATGTCTAGAGCAAAATCCTTATCATTTGCAAAAAACACCTTAGCTTCTCAAAGCTTCTTTTGGTTTTAGAGCCTTTATGGAAAGCTCTTTTGTTGTTTAGTTACCCATTTGACATGAAATAGTTTGTTGGTATACTTCTAGGAGCAGTCACTGTACAAGATTATTTATCTACTCCACAAAGACGCAGTTAAAATATTTAGTATTCCTGCAGCACTTCTCTTCACAAGAAATTGTTGTCTTGGAAATGACTGGATCCTTGAATTGTCTAAACAAACCCCAAATTACATTTTGGCCTAAGAAAACATTTTTTTTTCCCCTCTCTTTTTTCAAATTTAACACACACATTATGTATTTAGTTTATGTACTAAGCACTAGGTGTTTTATAGGATATACATATGTTGTATATAAATCATGAAACCCAATGAAGCATCCTAGAAGAAAACAAAGGTGGTAGATTTCTGGCTTCTGTTCAAAACTCTTGTTATATTGTAGAGTACTATGAATGCTTGGCAAAAAAAAAAAAAAAAAAGGCAGATACTATATTATACATATTCTTAAAAGCCTGTATCTAGAGACAAGAAAATAAAACACGAGGTAGGTTTATATGCATAGCCCTTGCTGTCTGCTTCATCTGTCCTGGGAAGTAGCTATGATACAATAGGATTTGAAGGTTAATCTTCAAATTTCCTTTCACCTTCAAGTGAGTAACCCATGTCATGCATTGCAAAAAGCTGTCCTCTTGACACCTAGTGATACAAAAATGGCTTGAAATAAGTCTTTCTGTCAGAAAGACTTACAAATCAGACTTGCAAAAGTTAAAACTTTATTTTTTCTTTCAAAATTTTCAAATCATCATTCAGGTTTAGAAAAAGCTGAACTTAAATACATGTGCATAACAAGACATATCAGTTTTGAAAACCTCCAGTTTAAAGTTTTCTTCTGTGAAATTTAGTTATCTCTTTCCTTGCTTGCATCATGAAGCTGTTTTCTTGCTCAGGAG